>NW_027454778.1:0-42500 GCF_040206685.1 Ascaphus truei
TACTGATTCAGTACATCATATGCACAGTGTGGTTATGATATGATGGATTGATTTAATGAACCCACCAACCAATGATGACATCTGCATCATCTTCTGTAAAGTGCAGCTACAGCATGATATTATCAGCATTTGGTGCGGTATAATCAGAGGTATCTATGTGCTTTTGTGCCTGTTTTAAGTCCTCCAGCTTAACGCCCCTACACCTCCCACTACACAGGCATACTTACTTATGCATACACTGACATCTGGCATACCTACACACACCCCAGGGCCACTTCCTTCCCCTGATGTCAGGGAGAGGATGGGCATGCAGAGTGCAGTAAGTCTCCACGTTACTCTGGCCAACAGTCTTGGCCTACCTCCAGCATCTGTCACCCACAACATCTGTTCCCTCCTTGTAAAGTGCTGAACTATCTCACCTGGGTCAGTGCTATAGCTGATCACAGTGCCCGATCAGGATGTCACTGTGACAGGCAGCAGTGCAGATTGACCGGTCAATCAATGCAGTGCCGCAACATATGCACTAAATGAGATTTCCGTGCCCCCAGTCAGGTTACTCCCTGGGCAGTGACCCTGCTCACACCCTCCCCTAGTTCCACCTCTGATCACAATTATCTCTCTTGGAGAGTGTAGCAAATTGGAGTTGGGGGAATCTCACCTCTGCCATGCATGGTCACAATCTGGGCACAGGACCCAAATAGTGGGCAATGTGGCACTTCTTACAGTAGAGAATAAGTAACTTTATTCTTTACTTGTGTATTAAGGACCTTATTTGCATTAAATTCAGTCCACATGGGACCAAGACTTTCTGGCTTACTGAACAAAGTGGAATTGTTTCGTAGAGGGTGAAGAATTGTATTTTATCTGAAATTACCCCCTCTGCACAAAATACAAACAATTATACCCATACAAGTACCTTGTGGAAGTTGTTGCCCTCTAGCTTCCTGTGGTCTCTCCCTGTTTCTCACCGTGCCTCCTCCCATTTCCTTGCACCTGTGCGTCTCCGCATATATCCCTATACTCAGAGCCGGCTCCGGTCAGTGACATGGGATGCCCAAATATGAGCATACCCATATATGGGCATCCATGCCACTGACCGGAGCCCGCTCTGTTGCGGATATGGAGAGAGACTGGGAGATTTACATCCCCTTATAATTCATATGGTGCATAGTACCGGCACGTATTGTTTTACCGGTACTGTGTACCTTCCTACTTTCACACTGGTACAGTATATGCTGCAGTGGGACTGAGAGGGATATATTGGTAACACATAGTCATTGTTGGGGGAATTCAATCCATTTTGAAAATAGTAATGAAATGTTTTTTACTTTTCTTTTTTTTCAGTAATGAAGAATGAAACATTTCTGTTAAAATTGAATTGGAGGTGAACTGGATTCATCATCAACTCTGCACCAGTGTGAATTGATGTTCTTTAATGTTCTGATAAGGTACATGCAACATCTCTTCCTCAACCCCTGCACCACTCTCTGCCTCTTGCCTCTCTCTCTCCACCTCCCTGCTAAGCGTATTAACCCATCTAAGGTAATCCACATTCCATGTCTCACTTTACTCTTCACTTCTCACGTGCCCTCTGGAATGACTGCTCTCTGACTAACAAGGTCTATTTGTACATGACCTCTTCTGCTCTCATCATCCACCACCTCTCATTCCCCTCACCCCTGTCCTACTCGATACCTCAGCTTAATTGAACTCTCTCCTCTGACATCTACCCTTATCTCTAACCTCTCCTCACTTTCTGCTTAAACTAACTATCTTGTTAACTTTTACAATGCTATCATCTCCTCCTCCTCCCTCCTCCTCCTCCCTCCTCCTCCTCCCTCCTCCATCATATATATGCCCCTTCTAGGCTCTGACACACTCATCCCTCTAAGGCCATGATTATCATGGGCACATGCTTGGTCATCCACAGTGTGTGCGAGCGATGCAGAGCCGCCTCGGACCTCAGTGCAGGGATTGCTGCATACCCCCAGCATCTGTCACCCACAAACAATACACACACTAATACTCCCCACAATACACACTATAATACCTCCTCAATACTAATCTCCCCAATAATATTATAGCTCCAAACACAATATACACAACACCCTTACACAAGATACACAATCTAGTACTCTCCTCTGCACCTCTACACACAATATAATACTCCCACACACACAATATACACACTACCCTCCTACCCCCATAAAATACAACCAATAATACACACACACTTTGTGGATGTTGGGACCAGCTCCCGGCATGCACCAGTGAAAGAGAGAGGCCCGCAGAAGCTCGGAAGAACTCCCTCCATCCGTGCCTTCCTCCGTTTCACATCTTCTCCCTGTCTCTCTCCCTCCCTTTCCTTGCATCTCCCTGCGTCTTTACGTATACCCAGTCAGTGACGGCTCTGGTCACGTGATGCCTTAATATGGGCTTATCCATATATGTTCATCCACGTCACTAATGTGATGCCCGCACTGTTGCGGAGCTGGTACTTACGACGGGCACTTATTGTTTTATCAGTACTGCGTACCTGACTCTACCGGCCTACTTTCAACACTAGTACAATATGTGCTTCACTACGAGTGAGTGGGGAATATTGGCATCACACAGTCACTGTTGAATATGCCATTCAATCCATTTTGAAAATAGTAATGCAATGTGGTTTTGTTTTGTTTGCTTTTTGCAGTAATGAAGAATGGAAAAGTTATATTAAAATTAAATTGGAGGGGGACTAGATTCAGCATTTCATCATGAACTCTGCACTTGTGAGAATTTAACTTCTTGAATACCCTGACAGGTACACGCAACATTAAGACTATAATCTGCTGTGCAAGCTTTCGTGCTATACCTCCCCCTCAGGTTTTGATTTATACATTTGCTCCCTCAATTCATGTCCTCTAATATTTGAAAGCTCTCTCCTAGCATTTTCTCTTTACCACAGAACGTCATCCCAATGTAACCTCTCTCTTGTTCTTTCTGCTTGCTGTTTCCTCACTCCTCTGTTAAACTTTTCTAATTTCTCTAACTTCCACACTCCTGCTTTTATCCACATGTTCTCCTCTTTCCTTCCCCTACCTTTGCATGTGTCTACACACTGCACCATTTGTACAGACCTCTATTGCAGCTATTTCTGCACTGCTCAATGAAAAGCACTCTTTAATATCCTATTCTCTGTGCCCCCTCTCTCTGCGCCCCCTCTTTTGGCGCCTCCTCTCTCTGCGCCCCCTCTCTCTGCGCCTATCTGTCTCATTCTCTCTACGTCCCTCTCTCTCTACATAGAGCTATCTCTGTCTCTCTCTACACCTATCTCTGTGTCTCCTTCTATGTTTGCTGATGTGTGGGATATCTCTTATAATCTTGAACCTGCTCATATACACATCGGGCCTCCCTGCCTCTGCCTCCCTGCTAAGAGTGTTAACCTATCTAATGTAATCCACATTCCTTTCCTTACTTTTCTCTTCCCTTCTCCTATGCCATCTGGAATGCCCGTTCTCTGACTAACAAGGCTCTAGTTGTACATGACCTCTTCTGCTCTCATCATTCACAATCAGTCATTCCCCTCACCCCATCTTACCTGTCCCACTGATTTGCCTCTGCTTAATTAAACTCTCCTCTGACATCTACTCTAACCTCTCTGCTCTCTCTCTCTTTCCGCTTAAACTAACAATCTTATTAACTCTTACAATGCTATCCTCCTATCTATATGCCCCCTTTAGGCTCTGACACACTTGTCCCTCTAGCCCACACCCTTGGCTAAATTCCCAAACATGTTCATCACACTTCCACTCGCTGTTCTTAATGCCTATGAAGGAAATCACACAATTGATATTTGATTTTTCTACAGTAAAAATGTCTCCAGTCCTGTATAAAGCTGCTCTCTGGGGCCAAACCACACTACTTTTTTTTCACATTCATCAACACTCAAATTTAATTTACGCTGTCTTTTTTTCCCTGTATTTGACTCCCTCCACTAACCTTCTCCTCACACTTGCCATCCTTCCTTCACTTCTCCTCAAGCATTTGACTACTTCAGAGGCAAGGTGGATGCCACCCACAAGGAGATTCCTTCTGTCCCTTCCCCCTTCTCTCCTTCTACCTAATTCTCCTTCTGCATTTGACTCCTTTTCTTCTCTTACAGAGCTGGAAGCTAATCATCTTCTCTTCTCCCTCTACCACATGCCCTCTAGATCGTATCCCCTCACACCTTACTGCATCTCTTAGTCCCCACTCTCACCCACATCTTCAATTCCTCCCTATTCTCTGGCTCTTTACCCTCTTACTTTAAGCCTGTAGTGGTCACCCTTTTCTCAGAAACAACCTACACCCTATGTGCCTTACTAACTACCGCCCTGTATCCCTCCTGCTGTTTGTCTCCTAATTGCTAGAATGTCAACATTCTTAAATCACATTCCCTCCTGGATCCTTTACAACCTGCCTTTCGTACAGCTCGTTCTACAGACTGTGCTTAAAGCAAATTCCCAAGGTCACTTTTCCCTACTAATCCTACTTGATCTATCTGCTGCGTTTGATGCTCTCAATCACTCTCCTCCTTCATATTCTAAACTCTCTCTTGGTATCCGTAACACAGTTCTATCCTGGTTTTCATCATAACTTTCCTGTCACACATTCTCCATCTCTGTTGCTAACATGTCTTCGTCTTCTATTGATCTGTCTGTGGGTATACATCAGGGCTCTGTTCTGAGATCTCTCTTTCTCTCTACATACTATCATTTGGTGACCTCATCAACTCTTTGTGACAATCCTATAAATAACAAATACAAATATCAGGTCATGGGAATAAGTGATTTGGACATAAAAGTAACATTTCGGAAGTGTGGACAACTAATACATCTTGTAGATTGCCTTTACAGTGTGATGTCATTGATTCAGTAGATTGTGTGCAGACCAGGACTGCAGTACAGTGTCACTCACATGGATGACTTGCGTGGTAGAAGCTCAAGAACAAGGATGTCAAACTCCAGTCCTCGAGGGCCGCAAACAGGCCAGGTTTTCAGGATATCCCTACTGAAAACCTGGCCTGTTTGGGACCCTCGAGGACTGGAGTTTGACATGCATGCTCTAGAAGGAGCACAGCTGTGGGTGGGAGGTGGATTTGCTTTGCATCAAATGGTTTGGAGCAAGGTTTATTGTATGTATTATCATAATAACAATGCAATGCTTAACTTTTATTTCAGGAGGGATGACTGCAGAACAGAAGTGAATATTGAAGCCATGTGTTCCTTTTCTTGCAAAAGAGAAAATTTGAAGGACAGTTGAAGAGAAGGAAAATTACTACACAGAGACAGATAAGCAATGTGTATATTTCTCATTTACCATTTAGTATTTGTCGTTTTATTGACTCCACACAATCCGGCTGCTACGGGTTTCACATTGAATATTTTCATCTCTACTCTACCCCTTCCTGTGATCTGAACCATGCAGGTTTTCGTTGATTCAATACATCATGAGTAGAGGGTGGCTACAGTATGAAGTAAAGACCCAAGGACCACATCTACTACCATTCATAACAAGAACATGTGCAGTAGCGCACAGCTGCAGTTCTATGTGATTGTTATGAAAGGTTGAGGTGGTTCAATTCTATGAATCTGGAGTGGGATGGATCCTGTTTGCATCATATGGTTTCATCTAGGCCAGTAGATTATATAACTCTCAGTACAGGTTACACATGGCATCAGTATTAGTGATTTAAAGAGGAGGAAAGCTTCAATGTGGAGAACAAAGCCAAGTAATGTTGAAGTTACTCCTTTTACCATTTACTTGGTCAGTCTGTACTGTCTACTCTCCACACAGCTGCTAAGGATCTTCCATTTTAAATACTTTCACCTCCTATTCTGCACTGCTTTGCTGCCCATTATTCAGAGATGCGTTCCAGTCATGTTTAGCACTCTGAATCTCTCTGCAGTCATTGGTTCAGCACATCATGGGTAGAGCATGGCTACAGATACAGCAAGCTATTATTATTTTACCGGCTGATCACCCATAATATTGCATTAAAACATAGAATATCACTTAATTTCCAAAAGATTCAGTGATGCTGATAATGCAGAATCTCACAACATTTCCCATCATAATGCCATAATGCACAAGTGGGAGAAATAATCCTTGCTATATCTGTACATTGTGTGACGTATTACCTCAATGACCAATGAGAGCAAGTACATCTTCTGTATAGAGCGGCTGTGTTATGATGCAGTTATTGATCATCATTGACATAATCACAAGAATCTTATGCAAAGGGAAATTGTCCGCAGCGAAGTGAGATTTCAGAAATCCCCCAAACGTCTGTAATATTAATGCAATGTCTTACTTTTGTTGCAGTGAACACTGAAGAGACGGATCTACTACAACACTGTACAGGATGAGCATACGCTACAAGCAGCAAAATGATCTTGCAGTTGACAGTATGTTGTTCTGGTAATGTGCACAATTATTATTTATGGGCTACACACCACAGTGCTGGACATATTCTGTTAACTTCAACTCTACTCCTAACATGGAGATGTCTTCCTGGTGTTACTGATTCAGTACATCATATGCACAGTGTGGTTATGATATGATGGATTGATTTAATGAACCCACCAACCAATGATGACATCTGCATCATCTTCTGTAAAGTGCAGCTACAGCATGATATTATCAGCATTTGGTGCGGTATAATCAGAGGTATCTATGTGCTTTTGTGCCTGTTTTAAGTCCTCCAGCTTAACGCCCCTACACCTCCCACTACACAGGCATACTTACTTATGCATACACTGACATCTGGCATACCTACACACACCCCAGGGCCACTTCCTTCCCCTGATGTCAGGGAGAGGATGGGCATGCAGAGTGCAGTAAGTCTCCACGTTACTCTGGCCAACAGTCTTGGCCTACCTCCAGCATCTGTCACCCACAACATCTGTTCCCTCCTTGTAAAGTGCTGAACTATCTCACCTGGGTCAGTGCTATAGCTGATCACAGTGCCCGATCAGGATGTCACTGTGACAGGCAGCAGTGCAGATTGACCGGTCAATCAATGCAGTGCCGCAACATACTGCTGCGGCACAGTTTATTCGAGCATTTGCCCGTTCTGTGCCGCAGCAGTAGCCTGGCGCGCGCCCGAGTGTGACGGGTGCACGCCGAAGCAGCGGAAGAGCGCCCTCCGATCGGGGCGCTCTCCCTACCGCTGCCGGGTCCGCCGGGTTCCCCGGAACCCCCTGCCGCTGTCCCGCGATCGCGGGACACCAGGGCTCCCTCGGGGAGCCCCTGGACATGCGTGCAGCGGGCGCACGCTCCCGATGACGCGTGACCGCGCGTCTATGACGCGCGGCACGCCGAGGGGCGGCCACTAGCAAGCCGGGAGATTTCCCGGCTTGCGGTACCGACCACACTTCAATAAAGTGTGTCGGTAGTGTATGCACTAAATGAGATTTCCGTGCCCCCAGTCAGGTTACTCCCTGGGCAGTGACCCTGCTCACACCCTCCCCTAGTTCCACCTCTGATCACAATTATCTCTCTTGGAGAGTGTAGCAAATTGGAGTTGGGGGAATCTCACCTCTGCCATGCATGGTCACAATCTGGGCACAGGACCCAAATAGTGGGCAATGTGGCACTTCTTACAGTAGAGAATAAGTAACTTTATTCTTTACTTGTGTATTAAGGACCTTATTTGCATTAAATTCAGTCCACATGGGACCAAGACTTTCTGGCTTACTGAACAAAGTGGAATTGTTTCGTAGAGGGTGGAGAATTGTATTTTATCTGAAATTACCCCCTCTGCACAAAATACAAACAATTATACCCATACAAGTACCTTGTGGAAGTTGTTGCCCTCTATCTTCCTGTGGTCTCTCCCTGTTTCTCACCGTGCCTCCTCCCATTTCCTTGCACCTCTGCGTCTCCGCATATATCCCTATACTCAGAGCCGGCTCCGGTCAGTGACATGGGATGCCCAAATATGAGCATACCCATATATGGGCATCCATGCCACTGACCGGAGCCCGCTCTGTTGCGGATATGGAGAGAGACTGGGAGATTTACATCCCCTTATAATTCATATGGTGCATAGTACCGGCACGTATTGTTTTACCGGTACTGTGTACCTTCCTACTTTCACACTGGTACAGTATATGCTGCAGTGGGACTGAGAGGGATATATTGGTAACACATAGTCATTGTTGGGGGAATTCAATCCATTTTGAAAATAGTAATGAAATGTTTTTTACTTTTCTTTTTTTTCAGTAATGAAGAATGAAACATTTCTGTTAAAATTGAATTGGAGGTGAACTGGATTCATCATCAACTCTGCACCAGTGTGAATTGATGTTCTTTAATGTTCTGATAAGGTACATGCAACATCTCTTCCTCAACCCCTGCACCACTCTCTGCCTCTTGCCTCTCTCTCTCCACCTCCCTGCTAAGCGTATTAACCCATCTAATGTAATCCACATTCCATGTCTCACTTTACTCTTCACTTCTCACGTGCCCTCTGGAATGACTGCTCTCTGACTAACAAGGTCTATTTGTACATGACCTCTTCTGCTCTCATCATCCACCACCTCTCATTCCCCTCACCCCTGTCCTACTCGATACCTCAGCTTAATTGAACTCTCTCCTCTGACATCTACCCTTATCTCTAACCTCTCCTCACTTTCTGCTTAAACTAACTATCTTGTTAACTTTTACAATGCTATCATCTCCTCCTCCCTTCTCCTCCTTCCTCCTCCCTCCTCCATTATATATATACCCCTTCTAGGCTCTGACACACTCATCCCTCTAAGGCCATGATTATCATGGGCACATGCTTGGTCGTACACAGTGCGTGCGAGCGATGCAGAGCCGCCTCGGACCTCAGTGCAGGGATTGCTGCATACCCCCAGCATCTGTCACCCACAAACAATACACACACTAATACTCCCCACAATACACGCTATAATACCTCCTCAATACTAATCTCCCCAATAATATTATAGCTCCAAACACAATATACACAACACCCTTACACAAGATACACAATCTAGTACTCTCCTCTGCACCTCTACACACAATATAATACTCCCACACACACAATATACACACTACCCTCCTACCCCCATAAAATACAACCAATAATACACACACACTTTGTGGATGTTGGGACCAGCTCCCGGCATGCACCAGTGAAAGAGAGAGGCCCGCAGAAGCTCGGAAGAACTCTCTCCATCCGTGCCTTCCTCCGTTTCACATCTTCTCCCTGTCTCTCTCTCTCCCTCCCTTTCCTTGCATCTCCCTGCGTCTTTACGTATACCCAGTCAGTGACGGCTCTGGTCACGTGATGCCTTAATATGGGCTTATCCATATATGTTCATCCACGTCACTAATGTGATGCCCGCACTGTTGCGGAGCTGGTACTTACGACGGGCACTTATTGTTTTATCAGTACTGCGTACCTGACTCTACCGGCCTACTTTCAACACTAGTACAATATGTGCTTCACTACGAGTGAGTGGGGAATATTGGCATCACACAGTCACTGTTGAATATGCCATTCAATCCATTTTGAAAATAGTAATGCAATGTGGTTTTGTTTTGTTTGCTTTTTGCAGTAATGAAGAATGGAAAAGTTATATTAAAATTAAATTGGAGGGGGACTAGATTCAGCATTTCATCATGAACTCTGCACTTGTGAGAATTTAACTTCTTGAATACCCTGACAGGTACACGCAACATTAAGACTATAATCTGCTGTGCAAGCTTTCGTGCTATACCTCCCCCTCAGGTTTTGATTTATACATTTGCTCCCTCAATTCATGTCCTCTAATATTTGAAAGCTCTCTCCTAGCATTTTCTCTTTACCACAGAACGTCATCCCAATGTAACCTCTCTCTTGTTCTTTCTGCTGGCTGTTTCCTCACTCCTCTGTTAAACTTTTCTAATTTCTCTAACTTCCACACTCCTGCTTTTATCCACATGTTCTCCTCTTTCCTTCCCCTACCTTTGCATGTGTCTACACACTGCACCATTTGTACAGACCTCTATTGCAGCTATTTCTGCACTGCTCAATGAAAAGCACTCTTTAATATCCTATTCTCTGTGCCCCCTCTCTCTGCGCCCCCTCTTTTGGCGCCTCCTCTCTCTGCGCCCCCTCTCTCTGCGCCTATCTGTCTCATTCTCTCTACGTCCCTCTCTCTCTCTACATAGAGCTATCTCTGTCTCTCTCTACACCTATCTCTGTGTCTCCTTCTATGTTTGCTGATGTGTGGGATATCTCTTATAATCTTGAACCTGCTCATATACACATCGGGCCTCCCTGCCTCTGCCTCCCTGCTAAGAGTGTTAACCTATCTAATGTAATCCACATTCCTTTCCTTACTTTTCTCTTCCCTTCTCCTATGCCATCTGGAATGTCCGTTCTCTGACTAACAAGGCTCTAGTTGTACATGACCTCTTCTGCTCTCATCATTCACAATCAGTCATTCCCCTCACCCCATCTTACCTGTCCCACTGATTTGCCTCTGCTTAATTAAACTCTCCTCTGACATCTACTCTAACCTCTCTGCTCTCTCTCTCTTTCCGCTTAAACTAACAATCTTATTAACTCTTACAATGCTATCCTCCTATCTATATGCCCCCTCTAGGCTCTGACACACTTGTCCCTCTAGCCCACACCCTTGGCTAAATTCCCAAACATGTTCATCACACTTCCACTCGCTGTTCTTAATGCCTATGAAGGAAATCACACAATTGATATTTGATTTTTCTACAGTAAAAATGTCTCCAGTCCTGTATAAAGCTGCTCTCTGGGGCCAAACCACACTACTTTTTTTTCACATTCATCAACACTCAAATTTAATTTACGCTGTCTTTTTTTCCCTGTATTTGACTCCCTCCACTAACCTTCTCCTCACACTTGCCATCCTTCCTTCACTTCTCCTCAAGCATTTGACTACTTCAGAGGCAAGGTGGATGCCACCCACAAGGAGATTCCTTCTGTCCCTTCCCCCTTCTCTCCTTCTACCTAATTCTCCTTCTGCATTTGACTCTTTTTCTTCTCTTACAGAGCTGGAAGCAAATCATCTTCTCTTCTCCCTCTACCACATGCCCTCTAGATCGTATCCCCTCACACCTTACTGCATCTCTTAGTCCCCACTCTCACCCACATCTTCAATTCCTCCCTATTCTCTGGCTCTTTACCCTCTTACTTTAAGCCTGTAGTGGTCACCCTTTTCTCAGAAACAACCTACACCCTATGTGCCTTACTAACTACCGCCCTGTATCCCTCCTGCTGTTTGTCTCCTAATTGCTAGAATGTCAACATTCTTAAATCACATTCCCTCCTGGATCCTTTACAACCTGCGGGGCTGCTACGGGTTTCACATTGAATATTTTCATCTCTACTCTACCCCTTCCTGTGATCTGAACCATGCAAGTTTTCGTTGATTCAATACATCATGAGTAGAGTGTGGCTACAGTATGAAGTAAAGACCCAAGGACCACATCTACTACCATTCATAACAAGAACATGTGCAGTAGCGCACAGCTGCAGTTCTATGTGATTGTTATGAAAGGTTGAGGTGGTTCAATTCTATGAATCTGGAGTGGGATGGATCCTGTTTGCATCATATGGTTTCATCTAGGCCAGTAGATTATATAACTCTCAGTACAGGTTACACATGGCATCAGTATTAGTGATTTAAAGAGGAGGAAAGCTTCAATGTGGAGAACAAAGCCAAGTAATGTTGAAGTTACTCCTTTTACCATTTACTTGGTCAGTCTGTACTGTCTACTCTCCACACAGCTGCTAAGGATCTTCCATTTTAAATACTTTCACCTCCTATTCTGCACTGCTTTGCTGCCCATTATTCAGAGATGCGTTCCAGTCATGTTTAGCACTCTGAATCTCTCTGCAGTCATTGGTTCAGCACATCATGGGTAGAGCATGGCTACAGATACAGCAAGCTATTATTATTTTACCGGCTGATCACCCATAATATTGCATTAAAACATAGAATATCACTTAATTTCCAAAAGATTCAGTGATGCTGATAATGCAGAATCTCACAACATTTCCCATCATAATGCCATAATGCACAAGTGGGAGAAATAATCCTTGCTATATCTGTACATTGTGTGACGTATTACCTCAATGACCAATGAGAGCAAGTACATCTTCTGTATAGAGCGGCTGTGTTATGATGCAGTTATTGATCATCATTGACATAATCACAAGAATCTTATGCAAAGGGAAATTGTCCGCAGCGAAGTGAGATTTCAGAAATCCCCCAAACGTCTGTAATATTAATGCAATGTCTTACTTTTGTTGCAGTGAACACTGAAGAGACGGATCTACTACAACACTGTACAGGATGAGCATACGCTACAAGCAGCAAAATGATCTTGCAGTTGACAGTATGTTGTTCTGGTAATGTGCACAATTATTATTTATGGGCTACACACCACAGTGCTGGACATATTCTGTTAACTTCAACTCTACTCCTAACATGGAGATGTCTTCCTGGTGTTACTGATTCAGTACATCATATGCACAGTGTGGTTATGATATGATGGATTGATTTAATGAACCCACCAACCAATGATGACATCTGCATCATCTTCTGTAAAGTGCAGCTACAGCATGATATTATCAGCATTTGGTGCGGTATAATCAGAGGTATCTATGTGCTTTTGTGCCTGTTTTAAGTCCTCCAGCTTAACGCCCCTACACCTCCCACTACACAGGCATACTTACTTATGCATACACTGACATCTGGCATACCTACACACACCCCAGGGCCACTTCCTTCCCCTGATGTCAGGGAGAGGATGGGCATGCAGAGTGCAGTAAGTCTCCACGTTACTCTGGCCAACAGTCTTGGCCTACCTCCAGCATCTGTCACCCACAACATCTGTTCCCTCCTTGTAAAGTGCTGAACTATCTCACCTGGGTCAGTGCTATAGCTGATCACAGTGCCCGATCAGGATGTCACTGTGACAGGCAGCAGTGCAGATTGACCGGTCAATCAATGCAGTGCCGCAACATATGCACTAAATGAGATTTCCGTGCCCCCAGTCAGGTTACTCCCTGGGCAGTGACCCTGCTCACACCCTCCCCTAGTTCCACCTCTGATCACAATTATCTCTCTTGGAGAGTGTAGCAAATTGGAGTTGGGGGAATCTCACCTCTGCCATGCATGGTCACAATCTGGGCACAGGACCCAAATAGTGGGCAATGTGGCACTTCTTACAGTAGAGAATAAGTAACTTTATTCTTTACTTGTGTATTAAGGACCTTATTTGCATTAAATTCAGTCCACATGGGACCAAGACTTTCTGGCTTACTGAACAAAGTGGAATTGTTTCGTAGAGGGTGGAGAATTGTATTTTATCTGAAATTACCCCCTCTGCACAAAATACAAACAATTATACCCATACAAGTACCTTGTGGAAGTTGTTGCCCTCTATCTTCCTGTGGTCTCTCCCTGTTTCTCACCGTGCCTCCTCCCATTTCCTTGCACCTGTGCGTCTCCGCATATATCCCTATACTCAGAGCCGGCTCCGGTCAGTGACATGGGATGCCCAAATATGAGCATACCCATATATGGGCATCCATGCCACTGACCGGAGCCCGCTCTGTTGCGGATATGGAGAGAGACTGGGAGATTTACATCCCCTTATAATTCATATGGTGCATAGTACCGGCACGTATTGTTTTACCGGTACTGTGTACCTTCTTACTTTCACACTGGTACAGTATGTGCTGCAGTGGGACTGAGAGGGATATATTGGTAACACATAGTCATTGGTGGGGGAATTCAATCCATTTTGAAAATAGTAATGCATTGTTTTTTAATTTTTTTTTGCAGTAATGAAGAATGAAAAAGTTCTGTTAAAATTGAATTGGACGTGAACTGGATTCAGCATTTCATCATCAACTCTGCACCAGTGTGAATTGACGTTCTTTAATGTTCTGACAAGGTACATGCAACATCTCTTCCTCTACCCCTACACCACCCTCTGCCTCTTGCCTCTCTCTCCACCTCCCTGCTAAGCGTATTAACCCATCTAATGTAATCCACATTCCTTGTCTCACTTTACTCTTCCCTTCTCACGTGCCCTCTGGAATGTCTGCTCTACGACTAACATGGTCTATTTGTACATGACCTCTTCTGCTCTCATCATCCACCACTTCTCATTCCCCTCACCCCTGTCCTACTCGATACCTCAGCTTAATTGAACTCTCTCCTCTGACATCTACCCTTATCTCTAACCTCTCCTCACTTTCTGCTTAAACTAGCTATCTTGTTAACTCTTACAATGCTATCATCTCCTCCTCCCTCCTCCTCCATCATCTATATGCCCCTTCTAGGCTCTGACACACTCATCCCTCTAAGGCCGTGATTATCATGGGCACACGCTTGGTTGTCCACAGTGCGTGCGAGCGATGCAGGGCCTCCCCGTCGCCTCGGACCTCAGTGCAGGGATTGCTGGAGCGACAGGCATGCGCTAACTTTGCCATCTGTTGCGTGCTTACTATAGACGCAGCCTAACCCATGCATTGGTTTAATTCACAAGCACGCTCTCATCACACTTCATCACATCACACTGCTGCTCTTAACACCTATGGAGGAAATCTCACAGTCTGATTTTCTACACTAAACCTTTGTCCTGTTCTGTAAAACTCTGCTCCTTTTTTTAAGGTCAAACACTACTTTTTCCTCACTCATCAACACTCCAATTTCATTCACACTGTCTTCTATGTATTTGAGTCCCACCACTGACTTTCTCCTCCCACTTAACATCCATCCTTTATTTCTCCTCAAGCCTTTGCTCACTTGAGGCAAGGTGGATGCCATCCACAAGTAGATTCGTTCTCTCCCTTCCCCCTCTCTCTTTTTCTATCTAGATCTCATTGCACTCTTGACTCCTTTTCTCCTGTCACAAAGCTGGAACCTGATCTTCTCTTCTCCCTCTACCACATGCCCTCTCAATCCTATATTCTCACTCTCACCCACATCTTCAATTCCTCCATATCCTTTGGCTCTTTCAACTCTTCCTTTTAAGCATGCAGTGGTCACCCCTATTCTCAAAAATAACCTTGACCTTGTGTGAATTTCTAACTATCGCCCTGTATCCGTCCTACCATTTGCCTCCTAATTGCTAGAACGTCTTGTGATCTCCCGTTTGATCAACATTCTTAAATCACATGCTCCTCTGGGCCCTTCACAATCTGCCTTTCCCAATGTAACCAATTATGTACATAAAGAAAATTCCCAAGGTCCATTTTACTTACTAATCCTGCTTGATCTCTCTTCTGCTTTTGATACTGTCAATCACTCTTCTCATTCATATTCTAAACTCTTTCTTCGTATCCGCAGCAAACTTATATCCTGGTTTTCATCATACTTCTCCATCACACATTCTCCATCTCTGTTGCTAACGTGTCTTTGTCTCCTGTTGTTTTGTCTGTTGGTATACCTCAGGACTCTGTTCTGGGACCTCTCTCACTACATACTATCACTAGTTGACCTTATCAACTATTTTGGCCCTTGATATCATCTCTATGCAGATGATACACACACCTATCCACCCTACCGTCACTCCTGCAATTTAGTTCCTAGTTTCGGGTCGCCTCCTGGCTATATCCTCCATGGATGACACTCTTCTGCCTTAAACCTAATGTCTAAAACTGAGCTCCTCATATTTCCCCCTAAATCTGGCCTAATATCACCTTTCTCCATCGCAGTAAACAGTACTACCATCATCCTGTCATGAAAGCACATTGCCTAGGAGTAACATTTGACTCTTCCCTTTCCATCTTCATTCACGACACTGGCTAAAGTTTGTCGATTCTTTCTCTGTAATATTTCCAAGATTTGCCCTTTTCTCTGTCAATCTACTGCTAAAACGCCAATGCATGCCCTTATCGTATGGGTTAACATACTGCTAACAGGGCTCCCTGCTTCACAACTTTCTCATTTGCAATCTATCCAAAACTCTGCTGCTTGAATAATTTCCCTTTCTCCCACAACAGTATCTGCTCATCTCCTCCTCCTCCTTAAATCCCTCTCCTTGCTTCCCATCAAGTTTCAGATCACCTACAAAGTTCTCCTCCTTACCTTTTTGTTAAGGTTCTCTATTAGTGGTGTACCGAGTACCCGGCGTTACCCGACACATTTCCAGCTACCCGGACATTACTCGAAACCGGCCACTGAGAAGTGGACTTGGCCGGGTAATACCCGGCGTCGGGTAATGTCAGGGCAGCTGGAAATAATCTTTTATACTTACCTTTCCTAAGACATCTAGGATCAGCAGCAGCAGTCCTCTGATGTTGGCAGCATCAGAGGTGTCTTCACCTGGCGGGGGGAGCTGCAGGAATCACTTCCACAGCACCGAAGCAGGTAAGCTGTGTCTGTGAGCCTGCAGCTCCCCCGCCGGCTGAAGACACCACAGATGCTGCCACCGTCACAGGACTGCTGCTGATCCTAGATGTCACCGCCACCCGGAAGGTAAGTGCCAAACCGTGTACCCGACCGGGTAGAACCTTTCATTTTGGCCGGGTACCCGTTACCCATTTTTTTATAGTTGAGGACCCAGTCCAACACTATTCTCTATTCATCTGCTCCTTCCTACATATCATCTTTGGTCTCGTTATGCCCTTCCTCGTCTCCTAAGCTCTACTAATAGCTGTCTCCATTATACTTCTTACACCTCTACTGCGCACTCGCTCTCTTGCCTGAAACCCTTTCCCATCAATTTACCTGTGAAACTCACACACACTCAGTATATGCCAACATACCCTCTTCCACCCACATTTAAGATCAACCTTAAAATTCACAACTTAAATGAAGCATTTCAATAGCTTTTACTCGTTGCTACTGTCACTCATTCAGTCACTAACTATTGTTCCCAAGAAGTGCTTTATACTACAAGTACCCACCATTAAGGACAAGCATTGTCATCTACTGCACTTGTTCCCCCACCTGTTGTCTCTCTGTAAGTCTCCTTACATTTCTCTTAGATTGTAAACTACCCAGGACAGGGATTTACTTTCCTATTGTCTGTTTTTGTTTGTTGAACTTATTGTATAATAATTTCCTGTACTTTTTGGTCTCTCTTGTAAAGCGCTGAGTACACAATGGGTGGTATATAAATAGAGATATATGCAGAGTCTAGAGACAAGGCACACGTGTATAGGTAGCTACAGTTTATCCGGGACCGTATGCATCCTTGAAGTGCCTGTCCCAGTTATTTTCTATTGATTGCAATGTAGGAGTGTCTGTCCTGTCTTATTTTTTTTATTATTATTATTATTATTATATATACAAAGATATATACAAAGATTGTTTCCTGTCGTTAGCATGACATTGTGTGACACAGTGTGATGTCATTGATTCAGTAGATTGTGTGCAGACCGGGACTGCAGTACAGTTTCACTGACATGAATAACTTGTGTGGTAGAAGCTCTAGAAGGAGCACAGCTGTGGGAGGGAGGTGGATTTGCTTTGTATCACATGGTTTGGAGCAAGGTTCATTGTATGTATCGTCAATAATAATTATAATAATAATAATGCAATGCTTAACTTTTTTATTTCAAGAGGAAAGACTGCAGAACAGAAGTGAATATTGAAGCCATGTGTTCATTTTCTTGCAAAATAGAAAATTGAAGGACAGTTGAAGAGGAGGAAAATGACTACACAGAGACAGATAAGCAATGTGTATATTTCTCATTTAGTATTTGTCGTTTTATTGACTCCAAAAAATCCGGCTGCTAAGGGTTTCGCATTGGACATATTCACCTCTACTCCACCCCTTCCTGTGATCTGTACCATGCAGATTTTTGTTGATTCAATACATCATGAATAGAGTGTGGCTACAGTATGAAGTACTGACCCAAGGACCACATCTACTACCATTCATAACAAGAACATGTGCAGTAGCGCACTGCTGCAGTTCTATGTTATTGCTATGAAAGGTTGAGGTGGTGCAATCATATGAATCTTGAGTGGGAGGGATCCTGTTTGCATCATTTAATTTGATCTAGGCCAGTAGAGTATATAACTCTCAGTACAGGTTACATATGGCATCAGTATTAGTGATTTAAAGAACAGAAAAACAGGAGTGGAGAACAAAACCAAGTAATGTTGAAGTTACTACTTTTTACTATTTACTTGGTCAGTCTGTACTGTCTACTCCCCACACAGCTGCTAAGGGTTTCCATTTGAGATACATTCACCTTCTACTCTGCACTACTGTGCTACCCTCTATTCAGAGATGAGTTCAAGTCATGTTTACCACTCTAAATCGCTCTGCAGTCATTGATTCAGCACATCATGGGTAGAGCATGGCTATAGATACAGCAAGCTTTATTTTACCCTAATATTGCATTAAAAAATAGAATATCACTCAGTTTCCTACAGATTTACTGATGCTGATAATGCAGAATCTCACCCTCCCATCATAATACACCAGAGGAAGAAATAATCCTTGCTATATATGTACATTGTGTGACATATTGCCTCCATGACCATTGATGGCAAATACATATTCTGTATAGAGCAGCTGTGTTATGATGTAGTTGTTATTGATCATCATTGAGATATAATCACAAGAATCTTATGCAAAGGGAAACTGTCATTAGCATAGTGGGATTTCAGCCCCCAAACTTCTGTAATATTAATGCAATGTCTTACTTTTATTGCAGTGAACACCGAAGAGACGGATCTACTACAACACTGCACAGGACAAGAGTATACACTACAAGCAGCAAAATGATCATGCAGTTGACAATATGTTGTTCTGGTAATGTGCACAATTATTATGTATGGGCTCCACACCACAGTGCTGGACATATTTTGTTAACTTCAACACTACCCCTACCATGGAGATGTCTTCCTGTGATTGGTGTTACTGATTCAGTACATCATATGCATAGTGTGGCTATTATATGATGGATTGATTTAATGAACCCACCAAACACTGATGACATCTGTATCATCTTCTGTAAAGTGCATCTACAGCAGGATATTATCAGCATTTGGGGTGATATAATCAGAGGCATCTATGTGCTTTTGTGCTGGGTAAAGTCCTCCAGCTGAACCGCCCCCCGCCCCCCACCCCCCTACACCTCCTGCCACACAGGCAAACTTACTTACACACACAGCACACTTACTTATGCACACTGACACTTGGCATACCTACACACACACACCCCACAGCCACTGGCATGCATGCAGAGTCCTGGGCATGCAGGATGGGCATGCAGAGTACAGAATATCTCCACCTTGCTCTGGCCCGTACTCTTGGCCTACCCCCAGCATCTGTCACCCACAACCTCTGTTCCCTCCCTGTAAATTGCTGCACTAACACACCTTGGTCAGCGCTGCAACCGATCACAGCACCGGATCATGTCACTGTGATAGGAAGCAGTGCTAATTGACCGGTCAATCAATGCCACGTGGCAACATACGCACCAAAAGAGATTTCCATGCCCCCTGACAGGCTACTCCCTGGGCAGTGACCCTGCTCATCTTCCACCTCTGATCACAATATTCTCTCTTGGAGAGTGTAGCAAATTGGAGTTGGGGGAATTTCACCTCTGCAGTGCATGTAGAGTCCTGTATGCAGAGTACAGAAAGTCTCCACCTTAGTCTGGCCCGTACTCTTGGCCTACCCACAGCATCTGTCACCCACAAATAATACATACACTAATACTCCCCACAATACACACTTTAATACCTCCTCAATAATAATCTCCCCAATAATATTATAGTCTTAAACACAATATACACAATACCCCCTAACACAAGATACCCAATCTAACACTCTCCTCTGCACCTCAACATAATATACACACTATAATACCCTACACACAATATAATACTCCCACACACACACAATATACACACTATCCTCCTACCGCCATAAAACACAACCAATAATACACACACACTTTGTGGATGTTGGGACCAGCTCCTTGCATGCACCAGTGAAAGAGAGAGGCCTGCCATCCGTGCCTCCCTCCGTTTCCCATCTTCTCCCTGTCTCTCTCCCTCCCTTTCTTTGCATCTCCCTGCATCTTTGCGTATACCCAGTCAGTGACGGCTCCGGTCACGTGATGCCTTAATATGGGCTTATCCATATATCTGTTGCAGAGATGGAGAGAGACCTGGAGATTTTACATTTCCTTATAATTCATATTGGTACTTAGTACGGGCACTTATTGTTTTATCAGTACTGGGTACCTGACCGTACTGGCCTACGAGTGAGAAGGCAATATTGGCATCACACAGTTACTGTTGAATATGTCATTCAATCCATTTTGAAAATAGTAATGCAATGTGGTTTTGTTTTGTTTGCTTTTTGCAGTAATGAAGAATGAAAAAGTTATATTAAAATTAAATTGGAGGGGAACTGGATTCAGCATTTCTTCATGAACTCTGCACTTGTGAGCATTGACCTTCTTGAGTGCCCTGACAGGTACACGCAACTTTAAGACTATAATCTTCATCAACTGCTGTGCAAGCTTTCGTGCTATACCTCCCCCTCCGGTTTTGATTTATACATTTGCTCTCTCAATTCATGTCCTCTAATATCTGGAGGCTCTCTCCTAGCATTTCTCTCTACCACAGCACGTCATCCCAATGTAACCTCTCTCTTGTTCTTTCTGTTTACTGTTTCCTCACTCCTCTGTAAAACTTTTCTAATTTCTCTAACTTCCACACTCCTGCTTTTATCCACATGTTCTATACACTTTCCTTCCCCTACCTTTGCATGTGTCTACACAAAGCACCATTTGTACAGACCTCTATTGCAGCTATTTCTGCACTGCTCAATGAAATGCACTCCTGCACATCCTATTCTCTTCCACCTTCCCTCATTCTCTACGCCCCCCTCTCAAAGCCCCCTCTCTCTATGTCTCCTCTCTCTACGCCTATCTGTCTCATTCTCTTGACGCCCTTCTCTCTCTACATATCCCTATCTCTGTCTCTCTCTACACCTATCTCTGTGTCTCCTTCTATGCTCGCTGATGTTGGGGGATATCTCTTATAATCTTGGACCGGCTCATATACACATCAGGCCTCCCTACTAAGAGTGTTAACCTATCTAATGTAATCCACATTCCTTTCCTTACTTTTCTCTTCCCTTCTCCTGTGCCCTCTGGAATGTCCACTCTTACTAACAAGGCTCTAGTTGTACATAACCTCTTCTGCTCTCATCAGTCACAATCAGTCATTCCCCTCACCGCATCTTACCTGTCCCACTGATTTGCCTCTGCTTAATTAAACTCTCCTCTGACATCTACTCTAACCTCTCTTCTCTCTCTTTCTTTCTGCTTAAACTAACAATCTTATTAACTCTTACAATGCTATCCTCCTATCTATATGCCCCCTATAGGCTCTGACACACTCATCCCTCTAACCCACACCTTTGGCTAAATTCCCAAACACACTCATCACACTTCCACTCGCTGTTCTTAATACCTACGGAGGAAATCTCACACTTTGTTTGATTTTTCTACAGTAAAAATGTCTCCTGTCCTGTATAAAGCTGCTCTCTAGGGCTAAATACACTACTTTTTCCCACACTCATCAACACTCAAATTTAATTTACGCTGTTTTTTTTCTCTGTATTTGACTCCCTCCACTGACCTTCTCCTCCCACTTGCCATCCTTCCTTCACTTCTCCTCAAGCATTTGACTACTTCAGAGGCAAGGTGGATGCCACCCAAAAGGAGATTCCTTCTGTCCCTTCCCCCTTCTCTCCTTCTTCCCAAATCTCCTTCTGCACTTGACTCCTTTTCTTCTCTTACAGAGCTGGAAGCTAATCATCTTCTCTTCTCCCTCTACCACATGCCCTCTAGATCGTATCCCCTCACACCTTACTGCATCTCTTAGTCCCCACTCTCACCCACATCTTCAATTTCTCCCTATTCTCTGGATTTTTGCCCTCTTACTTTAAGCCTGTAGCGGTCACCCTTTTGTCAGAAACAAACTACACCCTATGTGCCTTACTAACTACCGCTCTGTATCCCTCATGCTGTTTGCCTTCTAATTGCTAGTGTCAACATTCTTAAATCACATGCCCTCCTGGATCCTTTACAACCTGCCTTTCGTACAGCACGTTCTACAGACTGTGCTTAAAGCTAATTCCCAAGGTTTTTCCCTACTAATCCTACTTGATCTATCGGCTGCGTTTGATGCTCTCAATCACTCTCCTCCTTCATATTCTAAACTCTCTCTTGGTATCAGTAACAAAGTTCTATCCTGGTTTTCATCATAACTTTCCTGTCACACATTCTCCATCTCTGTTGCTAACATGTCTTCGTCTTCTATTGATCTGTCTGTGGGTATACATCAGGGCTCTGTTCTGAGATCTCTCTTTCTCTCTACATACTATCATTTGGTGACTTCATCAATGCTTTTGGCCTTAGATATAATCTCTATGCGGATGATACACACACAAATCTATCCACCCCTGTTCTCACTCCTGCAATCCAGTCCCTACTCTTGGGTTGTCTCCTGGCTATATGCTCATGGATGGCACTCCACTGCCTTAAACTTAATGTCTAACACTGGGCTCATATTATCCCCTTTCTCCATCACAGTAAACAGTACTACCATCTATCTTGTCATCAAACATGTTGCATAGGAGTAACATTTGGCTCTTCAATTCCATCTCCATTCACATGCACGGCTATGGGTAAAATGTGTTGCCTCTTTCTCTGTAATATTGCCAAGATCTTCCCTTTCCCCTCTCAACCTACTGCTAAAACTCCAATGTATACTGTTATCCTATAGGTTATTTTAACATACTACTAACAGGCCTCCATGCTTCACAACTTTCTCCTATGCAAAACTCTGCTGCTTGAATTATCTCACTTTCTCCCACAACAGTCTCTGCTCATCTCCTTAAATCCCTGTCCTGGCATCCCATCAAGTTTTTGTATCACCTACAAAGTTCTCCTCCTTACCTTTTTGTTAAGGCTCTCCATTAATCTGCTCCTTCTTGCATATCATCTTTGATCTCTCGTTATGCCCTTGCTTGTCTCTTGCACTATAACCATAACTGTCTCCTGTAAACTTCTTTCACCTCTACTGTTCTCTCACTTGCCTGAAACCATTTTCCATCACTGCACCGTACATGTGAAACTTCCTCACACTCAGTATATGCCAACATAACCTCTTCCACCCACATGTAAGACCAATCTTAAAATTCACGACTTAAATCAAGCATTTAAAAAACTTTGACTCGTGGCTACTGTCCCACACCCACAGTCACTGCTAACAACTATTGTTCCCAAGATGTGCTTTCTACTAATTGTACCCACCATTAAGGACAAGCATTGTCATCTACTGCACTTCTTCCCCCAACTGCTGCCTCTCTTTAAGTCTTCTAACATTTCTATTAGATTGTAAAGTTCCCAGGGCAAGGATTTACTTTCCTATAATCTGTTTTTATTTTTCGCACTTATTTTTTAATTATTTTTCCCCTCTCCCCTAATGATATACATATAGGTTTTCCTGTCATTTGCATGACAGAGTTATTATGGTTAACTATTGCATCATGTAGACTGCCTTTTCAGTGTGATGTAATTGATTCAGTACTTTGTGTGCAGACTGTGACTGCAGTACAGTGTCACGAACATTAATGACTTGTGTGGTAGAAGCTCTAGAAGGAACACAGCTATGGGAGGGAGGTGGATTTACTTTGGATCACATGGTTTGGCGCAAGGTTCATTGTATGTATGATCATAACCATGCAATGCTTAACTTTTATTTCAGGAGGGAAGAACAGTGAATATTGAAGCCATGTGTTTCTTTTCTGTCAGAAGAGAAATTTTGAAAGACAGTTGAAGAGGAGGAAAATGACTACACAGAGACAGATAAGCAATGTGTATATTTCTCATTTAGTATTTGTCGTTTTGTTGACTCCACACAATCCAGCTGCTAAGGGTTTCGCATTGGACATATTCCCCTCTACTCTACCCTTCCTGTGATCTGTACCATGCAGGTTTTTGTTGATTCAATACATCATGAGTAGAGTGTGGCTGCTGTATGAAGTATTGACCCAAGGACCACATCTACTACCATTCATAACAAGAACATGTGCAGTAGCGCACTGCTGTAGTTCTATGTGTTTTATTAAAGGTTGAAGTGGTGCAATCATATGAATCTGGAGTGGGATGAATCCTGTTTGCATCATATGGTTTCATCTAGGCCAGTAGAGTATATCTCTCAGTACAGGTTACACATGGCATCAGTAGTAGTGATTTAAAGAACAGAAAAAACAAGAGAAACTTCAATGTTGATAACAAAGCCAAGTAATGTTGAAGATACTCCTTTAACTATTTATTTGATCAGTCTGTACTGTCTACTCCCCACACAGCTACTAAGTCTTCCATTTGAGATACATTCACCTCCTACTCTGCACTGCTGTTCTGTCCTCTATTCAGAGATGAGTTCCAGTCATGTTTACCACTCTGAATCACTCTGCAGTCATTGATTCAGCACATCATGGGTAGAGCATGGCTACAGATACAGTAAGCTTTATTTTACCGGCTGATCATCCATAATATTGCATTAAAACATAGAATATTACTCAGTTTCCAAAAGATTCAGTGATGCTAATAATGCAGAATCTTACAACACATCCCATCATAATGCACCAGAGGAAGAAATAATCCTTGCTACACTACCGACACGTTTTATTGAAGCACGGCTAGCACCGCAAGCCGGGGGATGCCCCGGTGTGCTAGCCGCACTCCCTCAGCGTGCCGCGCATCACCGATGCACGGTCACGCGTCATCGGGTGCCTGCGCCCCCTGCACGCGCGTCCAGGGCTCCCCGAGGGAGCACTGGTGTCCCGCGATGTGGGGGACAGCGGCAGGGGGTTCCGGGGGACCCGACGGACCCGGCAGCGGAAGGGAGAAAGCCCCGATCGGAGGGCGCTCCTCCGCTGCTTCGGCGTGCGCCCGGCACCCTCCGGCGCGCGCCAGGTTACTGCTGCGGCCAAGAACGGGCAAATGCTCGAATAAACTCGGCCGCAGCAGTATATCTGTACATTGTGTGACGTTTGGCCTCCATGACCATTGATAGCAAATACATATTTTGTATTGAGCGGCTGTGTTATGATGTAGTTGTTATTGATCATCATTGAGATATAATCACAAGAATCTTATGCAAAGGGAAAATGTCTGCAGCATAGTGGGATTTCAGCTCCCAAACTTCTGTAATATTAATGCAATGTCTTACTTTTATTGCAGTGAACACTGAAGAGACGGATCTACGACAACACTGCACAGGACAAGAGCAAACACTACAAGCAGCAAAATGATCTTGCAGTTGCAAGTATGTTCTGTAATGTGCACAATTATTATTTATGGGCTACACACCACAGTGCTGGACATATTCTGTTAACTTCTACCCCTACCATGGAGATGTCTTCCTGTGATTGATTCAGTACATCATATGCACAGTGTGGCTATGATATGATGGATGGATTTAATGAACCCACCACCCACTGACATCTGCATCATCTTCTGTAAAGTGCAGCAGGATATTATCAGCATTTGGGGTGGTATAATCTGGGGCATCTATGTGCTTTTGTGCCTGGATAAGTTCCTCCAGCTGAACCACCCCCCTATACCTGCCACACAGGCATACTTACAGAGCACACTTACTTATGCACACTGACACTTGGAATACACACACACACACACACACACACAGACACTGTCATGCATGCAGTGTCCTGTATGCAGAGTACAGAAAGTCTCCACCTTACTCTGGCCCGTACTCATGGCCTATCCCCAGCATCTGTCATCCACAACCTCTGTTCCCTCCCTGTAAAGTGCTGCACTAACACACCTGGGTCAGCGCTGCAGCTGATCACAGTGCCGGATCATGATGTCAATGGGATAGGCAGCAGAGCTGATTGACAAGTCAATCAATGCAGCTCCGCAATATATGCACCAAAAGAGATTTCTGTACCCCCTGTCAGGCTACTCCCTGGGCAGCGACCCTTCTCACCCCTCTCATTCCACCTCTGATCACAATAATCTCTCTTGGAGTGTGTAGCAAATTGGAGTTGGGGGAATCTCACCTCTGTAGTGCATGGTCACAATCTGGGCACTGTACCCAAATATTGGGCAATGTGGCACGTCTTACAGTAGAGAATAGAATAAGTAACTATATTCTTTACTTGTGTATTAAGGAACTTATTTGCAATAAAAATTCAGTCCACCTGGGACCAAGACTTTCTGGTTTTCTGAACAAAGTGGAATTGTTTTCCTATAATTTTATATTCTCTGAAATGTAACATCACAATAAAGTACTCCTATTTTTTTCCTTTGTGCTTTTTTATGGACTATTCCTTTATGTATTTCACTTAATGGGACTAATTACCTTACGATTAGATTTCACTTGTATTTTCTTGGGTTACTCTTTGGAATTTCTCTCTGTGTTCATTTATACTATCTTATTTAGAGCAGTCTTTGCCATTGGACCCCATTTCTTGCCAGAGAGATCTGTAACACAGAGTATTGAAGAGAGTACAGAACAGTGGTGAAGTAGATTTTTATGCTTCTAGGCAGCCTCCCTTCTCACCATGTATTCTGCCCCCGACGGTCTCTTGCACTGCTCCCTCCTACACCCACTCTCCTCACTCTTCCCTCCCCTCCCCGCTATCACTCAATGACCCCCTCTCATTCAATCCTGCTCCCTTACTCCCCCCTCACTCATTCTTCCTTCTGCACACACAATCCTCCCGAATATCACTCCCAAACAACACACACACTAATTCTCCCCACAATACACACTATAATACCTCCTTGTGACGATAGCTTCCACAGGCTTATTAATATTACACAAAAATAATTGGGTTTGAACTGAACGAGGCTTAAGATATAATAAATTGTATTTATTCCTTAGAATATAGGTGAACACAACAGATAATACAGTAACGAACAAGAAGTACACTTACTTAAGGGTTGGGGAATGAGAAGTATGATGTAGCATTTCTTTCAGCAGTGAGGAAATCATTCAGGTGATATCAGGTAACCATATCAGCAAACGAAGACAAAGGATATATGGGTGGACAGCAGTTTATAAACCATTCTCCTTCTATTCTTAACCTTAAGCACAGGGGATTGGTTTACAATTACCTCCAGCCACTCACTAACGTGGGAAAGCATTCTGACCCATGCCCCCCTGCTAGTTGGCACATGCGCAGTAGAACTCTGGGGGTCTCATTTCTGAAGCCCCACATTTACGTCAGGAATGCCAGACAGTCTACCATTTGGAGTTCTGGCAGGAAAACCTTTGTTGAAAGGTGTTAACTGGAACACTTAAGACCTGCCCTGGTTTGGGCTTCGGATAAACAGTGAGGGTGATAAAACTCTTTGAACAGCACTTAAATCCTAGACATAGCGGCGTCCCCAGGGCCATCTGCTACCTTATGGCCCAAAAGAATCTCTTCTGGGTCTTTGTCCATACCTTAAGATACACTATTAAGCATAAAACATAAACGTATTAAAATATCCGGTTCCGTTAGGTTTAGCAGGTCCAAACTTCCCAGTTCGCATTGCCAGAACTGGGACACCATATGGTCCAAAAAGCGACTTGCTACGACCTAAGAAACCGAAGTTACACCAATGCACATTAAATCATTTTAATACAAAAATCTCCATTGAAAAAGAAATCTCAGCTTTTCACTAAATCCCCATTGAAAACAACGGGCAGCTCCGCCATAGACTTTCAATGGTAAATCGCCGCCATTGAAGTCAATGGGGGTTTTCTGCCATTGAAGTTTATGGGAAAAGTCCCGAACTTCAAGGGGGTCCATACTCCGTCGGGTTGGTCCAAGCGGGTCAAGGATGGTTCTGCAGCGATGCCGGAGCAGTGGCTACAGATACCCCAAACCCTGATCCGCTGAACCCTCCGGAACCGGAGATATGGATTCCTAAAATTCAGCATTTCTCACTTAGTCATTTTTCTGAGCCGTTTCTGCCGCCGCCGGCAAAGCCTATGGCACGACCCGCTCTATCTGGTTCGACCCTTATCGGGGGTCCAGGATTCGGGGACCCGGTGGTGGTCGAGTGGGGGGACGCTTAGGAACTAGGGGCAAAAAGAATTTTATCCCTAGGTGCCCTAAAACAGTTTATTTCCCCGCTAATTGACGTTGAACTTGACCCAGTGATTTTAGCTCTTTTGAAGGACATTGTATCCGCTTTGCGGTTTGCGGTCTGGACGGCAGCCAACTAGGTTACCTCGAGGCATCTCCATTGAAGTCAATGAGCCCATTGACTTTCAATGGGAAACCGCCGCTCTCCCTCTCGGACGCCACCTGCTGGTCACTACAGGAAACAGGACGAAAACAGCACAAATTCCTATTGAAATGCATTGAGCCCTAATGGCGGCCAATGGGGACCTGCAAAATGGTGCCCGAAAAGGCGGGAAACTTACACAAAGAGCTATAATCATTAAAGAATTATTAACCCTTGTGCTCCCGGATGGATTCTAGTGTGTGTGTGATGCAAACACTGAGTAACCAGACATTACAATGGAACAGGGGAAAATACATTTACATGTCATAACAAGGGTTACATCACATTTCTGGACCTCAGCCCAGTTAACCCCTTGTCTCCCTGGTGCGGTCAGGGGTGGCCAAATGGGGTGCAACCCCTTTAATACCGGGCCACCCCCTCTCTCCCTCTACACCTCCCCTTCTTAATGCGTGTCCTGTGGCCCACTGGCCCTGACGGGGAGTGGGGCACTGCTGGCACCATTAATGAATTCAGTCTCAGAGGGATAGTCCTGGCGTGAAAGTCCATCAGCATTGCTGTTTTCACTACCCTTTTTGTGCTGAATGGTGAATTCAAATTCTTGCAAAGCCAAGCTCCATCTCAGCAGTTTGGCATTTTCCCCTGATACCCTCTGTAGCCAGCTCAGGGGATTGTGGTCGGTAATGACCGTGAAAGCCCTCCCATAGACATAGGGCTGGAGCTTTTTGAGTGCCCACACAATGGCCAAGCACTCCTTTTCAATGGTGGCATATGCCACCTCCCTGGGGAGCAGTTTGCGACTGAGATACACCACAGGGTGCTCTTTGCCGTCGTCCCCCACCTGGCTCAACACAGCCCCCACACCAAAGTCTGAGGCATCAGTCTGAATAAGAAAATGCTTGGTATAATCTGGGGCAGCCAGGATGGGGGCCTCAGCAAGCGCAGCTTTCAGTGCCTGGAAAGCAGTTTCACAGCAGGAGACCAGGTAATAAGCACAGGCAGTTGCTTCTTAGTCAGATCAGTCAGGGGTTTGGCCACGGCGCTGTACTGTGGGACAAATTTCCTGTAGTACCCTGCGGTGCCCAAAAAGGCCATGACCTGTTTCTTGGTTTTTGGAACAGGCCACTGAACTATGGCTTCTACCTTGGCTGGCTCTGGCTTGAAATGCCCTCCACCCACCCTGTGCCCTAAGTACAGGACTTCTGCCATACCTACCATACACTTAGTGGGTTTTAAGGTAAGCCCAGCCTCCCTGATTCTATCCAGCACCGCAGCTACATGTCCTATGTGGGATTCCCAGGAATTACTAAAGACAGCAATGTCATCTAAGTAAGCCCTGGCATAGCTCTGCATCCCTTCCAGTAACCTATTGACCAGGCGTTGGAAGGTAGCCGGGGCATTCTTCATCCCAAATGGCATCACCAAAAACTCATAGAGGCCACTTGGAGTGAAGAATGCTGACTTCTCCCTAGCCTCCAGGGTCAGGGGAATCTGCCAGTAGCCTTTGCTCAGATCCATGGTGGTCAGATACTTTGCCCCCGCGAGTTCATCTAGTAACTCATCCATGCGGGGCATGGGGTAAGCATCTGACACCGTCCCAGCGTTGAGCAACCGGTAGTCCACACAAAACCGGGTGGTTTTGTCCTTCTTAGGCACTAGGACTACTGGACTTGCCCAAGGGCTCTGGGACGGAGTAATTACCCCTAGGGTCAGCATCTCCTCAATCTCTCTCTCCATACTTGTCTTGACCTCTGCTGACACTCTATAAGCGTGCTTATGCAGAGGCTGCAGGTCCCCTGTGTGTACTGGGTGTTTGGTGAGATGTGTGGTCCCTGGCATGTCAGTGAAGAGGGCGCTATACTGAGCTAGCATGTCCCTGGCTTCTCCCTTCTGCCTAGCACTCAACTGTGCCCCGATCTCTACCTGCTCAACAGTGTTTCCTTGCTTTGCCTCCCCTAGGAGATCAGGCAGAGCATTGCTCGCCGGATCCTCCAGCAGTGGGCTACAAATGGCCATTACTGCTCCCATACTCGGTGCTCTGTATTCCTTTAACATATTCATGTGATATGTCTTGTGCCTCTCAGGCGCTACCTGTACAACATAGTTGCACTCATTCACCTTTCGGATAACCGGGTACGGTCCCGACCAGGCAGCCATCAGCTTGTTCTCCCGAGTGGGTTTGAGAACAAGCACCTGCTGTCCTGGGATGAATTCTCTGCTACGGCCTGCTGGTCATACCATTGCTTCTGCTTGGTCTGAGCAGCCCTGAGGTGGTCCTGGGCCACCCCCATAAGCATCTCTAACCGGTCTCTGAGATCTACTACATACTGGATCACTGAAGCATCAGTAGCAGTAGTCTCCCCCTCCCATCCCTCACGGAAGAGGTCCAGAGGTCCACGTACCCTGCGGCCATATAGTAGCTCGAAGGGGGAGAAGCCTGTAGATTCTTGCGGTACCTCTCGGTATGCAAACAGCAAGTGCTGCAGGTGAATCTCCCAGTCTTTCCCCTCCACCTCTATAAAGGTCCGAAGCATCTGCTTCAGGGTACCATTAAACCTCTCACATAATCCGTTTGTTTGGGGATGGTAAGGGGAAGTGCGCTGGTGCTGTACACCGCAGGCATCCCAGAGACAATGTAACAGTTCACTCATGAACTGCGACCCCTGATCAGTTAGGATCTCACTAGGGAAACCTACCCTAGCAAAAATGTTCAGCAAAGCTGCTGCCACTGTCTTGGCACTTATGGTGCCCAGCGCTACCGCCTCAGGGTACCGGGTGGCAAAATCCACCACCGTGAGGATGTAGCACTTCCCTGACCTGCTAGGAATCATGAGGGGTCCTATCAGGTCCATCGCTACCTTCTGGAAGGGTTCCCCTATTATCGGTAGGGGTCTCAGGGGTGCCTTCACACGGTCGCCCGCCTTACCTACTCGCTGGCAGGCATCACAGGAGCGGCAGAAATCAGCCGCATCCCTGGATGCCCCCGGCCAGAAATAACGCTGCAATAACCGGGCTCGCGTTCTGGTGACCCCCTGATGTCCCGCTAACGGAATAGAGTGAGCTACCCGTAACAATTGCTGTCGGTACCCCTGGGGTACTACTAGCTGTCGCTTACCGGTCAATCCCTTCTCTATTCTCGGGTTCCCTTCTTCTCTGTATAGGAGTCCCTTATGCCATAGGCAGCGCTCAGTGCCCTCCCCTGCCTGAGATTCGGACGCCCGAAGTCTCACGCCGGCCAGGGTAGGGTCTGCCTTCACTGCCTCCCTAAACTGGGCTCCTAAATCTGCCCCCCCCCCCAGTCATGTCATTGTCAGGGGAAGGGGACACGGTAAGGGGGAACAGTAAGTCAGCCTGTGGTTGCAACTGATCCTGGCTTACCTCCCTGGGCTCCTCTGTGCCCTCCGCTAACGTTGGTCCCAAAGGCTGGGGGACTGGGGTGGCCACCGCCGACATTGCTGCGGTCTGGCTCCGGGTAACCGCCGCCACTGCAGCGGGCTGGGGCACACGGTCGTAGGTGCAGGTCATCGGTCCCAGGTCATTGCCCAAAAGAATTTCAGCATCCAAACCTGGTAAAACCCCCACCTCCCGCACACCCTTGACCACCCCCCAATCCAAAAAAATGCGGGCCACCTGCAGGAAACGTGGCTCTCCGTCAGCCACAGTGATCTGTATCCCAGGGCCTGGGATCAATTCCTCTGGCCGGACCATATCAGGTCGGACCAGGGTCACTGCAGCTCCTGAATCAAGTAAGCCAACTGCTTGCCGGTCACCGACTGTGACCGGGGTGAGATGCTTGCTCCTGCCGTCCGTCTGCTGCAGGTCTGCGCTGTGATGTCCTCCGCTCCTGGCTGTAGGCACTGAAGAAACCGGGGTAGGGGTGACATGGGACGTCTCGCTGGGAGTTGTTTCCATGACCGGTCCTGGTTCTTTGGTGGAAGCCACCCGCACGCGGGCTACCGGCTTTGCAGCTGGGGTGCGTTGCCCTCGATAGGGTCCGTTGGAACGCAGGGGTTCCGGGCAATCTGGTCTGATGTGACCAGTGCTGTTGCAATTGTAGCACCGGCGCTCATGCCGGAGCTCTCCCGCCTTCTGTGACCCGCTGCCCGCAGGCGGCTTTTGGGTCCACTGGGGGGTACTCACAGCTTTCTTGGCCGGCGCCGGTGGGGTTACCGCTTTGGCTGGTACCTTGGCGGTCATCTGGGACCGGCTGACCACATAGTCATCTGCCATCCTCGCCGCCTCGGTGTAGGTCTTGGGCTTTTTATCATACACAAAAGCCCTCACCGCCGGCGGGCACTGCTGCATGAGCTGCTCCTGAAAGATGAGGTCCAGCAGGCGTTGGTAAGTCTTGGCCTCAGAGCCCTCCACCCAGTGTAACCCATACAAAGCCATGCGGGTCACATAAGTGACATAGGGTTAGGGTTAGGGTTAGGGTTAGGGTTAGGGTTAGGGTTATAGGGGAATACGAAAATTTAGGTATGTGACTCATTTGGGTACAAACCAATCAGAGAAGAGTTAGGGTTGAAAGTAAGGGTTGAAAGTTAGGGTTGAAAGTTAGGGTTGAAAGTTAGGGTTGACACTTAGGATTATTTTTCTATTTTTGTTTGGCCCAGGGTTATAGGGGAATACGAAAATTTAGGTATGTGACTCATTTGGGTACTAACCAATCAGAGAAGAGTTAGGGTTGAAAGTTAGGGTTGAAAGTTAGGGTTGAAAGTTAGGGTTAGGGTTAGGGTTAGGGTTAGGGTTATAGGGGAATACGAAAATTTAGGTATGTGACTCATTTGGGTACTAACCAATCAGAGAAGAGTTAGGGTTGAAAGTTAGGGTTGAAAGTTAGGGTTGACACTTAGGATTATTTTTCTATTTTTGTTTGGCCCAGGGTTATAGGGGAATACGAAAATTTAGGTATGTGACTCATTTGGGTACTAACCAATCAGAGAAGAGTTAGGGTTGAAAGTTAGGGTTGAAAGTTAGGGTTGAAAGTTAGGGTTGAAAGTTAGGGTTGAAAGTTAGGGTTGAAAGTTAGGGTTGAAAGTTAGGGTTGACACTTAGGATTATTTTTCTATTTTTGTTTGGCCCAGGGTTATAGGGGAATACGAAAATTTAGGTATGTGACTCATTTGGGTACTAACCAATCAGAGAAGAGTTAGGGTTGAAAGTTAGGGTTGAAAGTTAGGGTTGAAAGTTAGGGTTGACACTTAGGATTATTTTTCTATTTTTGTTTGGCCCAGGGTGATAGGGGAATACGAAAATTTAGGTATGTGACTCATTTGGGTACTAACCAATCAGAGAAGAGTTAGGGTTGAAAGTTAGGGTTGAAAGTTAGGGTTGAAAGTTAGGGTTGAAAGTTAGGGTTGACACTTAGGATTATTTTTCTATTTTTGTTTGGCCCAGGGTTATAGGGGAATACGAAAATTTAGGTATGTGACTCATTTGGGTACTAACCAATCAGAGAAGAGTTAGGGTTGAAAGTTAGGGTTGAAAGTTAGGGTTGAAAGTTAGGGTTGAAAGTTAGGATTATTTTTCTATTTTTGTTTGGCCCAGGGTTATAGGGGAATACGAAAATTTAGGTATGTGACTCATTTGGGTACTAACCAATCAGAGAAGAGTTAGGGTTGAAAGTTAGGGTTGAAAGTTAGGGTTGAAAGTTAGGGTTGAAAGTTAGGGTTGACACTTAGGATTATTTTTCTATTTTTGTTTGGCCCAGGGTTATAGGGGAATACGAAAATTTAGGTATGTGACTCATTTGGGTACTAACCAATCAGAGAAGAGTTAGGGTTGAAAGTTAGGGTTGAAAGTTAGGGTTGAAAGTTAGGGTTGAAAGTTAGGGTTGAAAGTTAGGGTTGAAAGTTAGGGTTGACACTTAGGATTATTTTTCTATTTTTGTTTGGCCCAGGGTTATAGGGGAATACGAAAATTTAGGTATGTGACTCATTTGGGTACTAACCAATCAGAGAAGAGTTAGGGTTGAAAGTTAGGGTTGAAAGTTAGGGTTGAAAGTTAGGGTTGACACTTAGGATTATTTTTCTATTTTTGTTTGGCCCAGGGTGATAGGGGAATACGAAAATTTAGGTATGTGACTCATTTGGGTACTAACCAATCAGAGAAGAGTTAGGGTTGAAAGTTAGGGTTGAAAGTTAGGGTTGAAAGTTAGGGTTGAAAGTTAGGGTTGACACTTAGGATTATTTTTCTATTTTTGTTTGGCCCAGGGTTATAGGGGAATACGAAAATTTAGGTATGTGACTCATTTGGGTACTAACCAATCAGAGAAGAGTTAGGGTTGAAAGTTAGGGTTGAAAGTTAGGGTTGAAAGTTAGGGTTGAAAGTTAGGGTTGAAAGTTAGGATTATTTTTCTATTTTTGTTTGGCCCAGGGTTATAGGGGAATACGAAAATTTAGGTATGTGACTCATTTGGGTACTAACCAATCAGAGAAGAGTTAGGGTTGAAAGTTAGGGTTGAAAGTTAGGGTTGAAAGTTAGGGTTGAAAGTTAGGGTTGACACTTAGGATTATTTTTCTATTTTTGTTTGGCCCAGGGTTAAAGGGGAATACGAAAATTTAGGTATGTGACTCATTTGGGTACTAACCAATCAGAGAAGAGTTAGGGTTGAAAGTTAGGGTTGAAAGTTAGGGTTGAAAGTTAGGGTTGAAAGTTAGGGTTGAAAGTTAGGGTTGAAAGATAGGGTTGACACTTAGGATTATTTTTCTATTTTTGTTTGGCCCAGGGTTATAGGGGAATACGAAAATTTAGGTATGTGACTCATTTGGGTACTAACCAATCAGAGAAGAGTTAGGGTTGAAAGTTAAGGTTGAAAGTTAGGGTTGAAAGTTAGGGTTGACACTTAGGATTATTTTTCTATTTTTGTTTGGCCCAGGGTTATAGGGGAATACGAAAATTTAGGTATGTGACTCATTTGGGTACTAACCAATCAGAGAAGAGTTAGGGTTGAAAGTTAGGGTTGAAAGTTAGGGTTGAAAGTTAGGGTTGACACTTAGGATTATTTTTCTATTTTTGTTTGGCCCAGGGTTATAGGGGAATACGAAAATTTAGGTATGTGACTCATTTGGGTACTAACCAATCAGAGAAGAGTTAGGGTTGAAAGTTAAGGTTGAAAGTTAGGGTTGAAAGTTAGGGTTGACACTTAGGATTATTTTTCTATTTTTGTTTGGCCCAGGGTTATAGGGGAATACGAAAATTTAGGTATGTGACTCATTTGGGTACTAACCAATCAGAGAAGAGTTAGGGTTGAAAGTTAGGGTTGAAAGTTAGGGTTGAAAGTTAGGGTTGAAAGTTAGGGTTGACACTTAGGATTATTTTTCTATTTTTGTTTGGCCCAGGGTTATAGGGGAATACGAAAATTTAGGTATGTGACTCATTTGGGTACTAACCAATCAGAGAAGAGTTAGGGTTGAAAGTTAGGGTTGAAAGTTAGGGTTGAAAGTTAGGGTTGAAAGTTAGGGTTGAAAGTTAGGGTTGAAAGTTAGGGTTGAAAGTTAGGGTTGAAAGTTAGGGTTGAAAGTTAGGGTTGACACTTAGGATTATTTTTCTATTTTTGTTTGGCCCAGGGTTATAGGGGAATACGAAAATTTAGGTATGTGACTCATTTGGGTACTAACCAATCAGAGAAGAGTTAGGGTTGAAAGTTAGGGTTGAAAGTTAGGGTTGAAAGTTAGGGTTGAAAGTTAGGGTTGAAAGTTAGGGTTGACACTTAGGATTATTTTTCTATTTTTGTTTGGCCCAGGGTTATAGGGGAATACGAAAATTTAGGTATGTGACTCATTTGGGTACTAACCAATCAGAGAAGAGTTAGGGTTGAAAGTTAGGGTTGAAAGTTAGGGTTGAAAGTTAGGGTTGAAAGTTAGGGTTGACACTTAGGATTATTTTTCTATTTTTGTTTGGCCCAGGGTTATAGGGGAATACGAAAATTTAGGTATGTGACTCATTTGGGTACTAACCAATCAGAGAAGAGTTAGGGTTGAAAGTTAGGGTTGAAAGTTAGGGTTGAAAGTTAGGGTTGAAAGTTAGGGTTGAAAGTTAGGATTATTTTTCTATTTTTGTTTGGCCCAGGGTGATAGGGGAATACGAAAATTTAGGTATGTGACTCATTTGGGTACTAACCAATCAGAGAAGAGTTAGGGTTGAAAGTTAGGGTTGAAAGTTAGGGTTGAAAGTTAGGGTTGAAAGTTAGGGTTGACATTTAGGATTATTTTTCTATTTTTGTTTGGCCCAGGGTTATAGGGGAATACGAAAATTTAGGTATGTGACTCATTTGGGTACTAACCAATCAGAGAAGAGTTAGGGTTGAAAGTTAGGGTTGAAAGTTAGGGTTGAAAGTTAGGGTTGAAAGTTAGGGTTGAAAGTTAGGGTTGACACTTAGGATTATTTTTCTATTTTTGTTTGGCCCAGGGTTATAGGGGAATACGAAAATTTAGGTATGTGACTCATTTGGGTACTAACCAATCAGAGAAGAGTTAGGGTTGAAAGTTAAGGTTGAAAGTTAGGGTTGAAAGTTAGGGTTGACACTTAGGATTATTTTTCTATTTTTGTTTGGCCCAGGGTTATAGGGGAATACGAAAATTTAGGTATGTGACTCATTTGGGTACTAACCAATCAGAGAAGAGTTAGGGTTGAAAGTTAGGGTTGAAAGTTAGGGTTGAAAGTTAGGGTTGAAAGTTAGGGTTGACACTTAGGATTATTTTTCTATTTTTGTTTGGCCCAGGGTTATAGGGGAATACGAAAATTTAGGTATGTGACTCATTTGGGTACTAACCAATCAGAGAAGAGTTAGGGTTGAAAGTTAGGGTTGAAAGTTAGGGTTGAAAGTTAGGGTTGAAAGTTAGGGTTGAAAGTTAGGGTTGAAAGTTAGGGTTGACACTTAGGATTATTTTTCTATTTTTGTTTGGCCCAGGGTTATAGGGGAATACGAAAATTTAGGTATGTGACTCATTTGGGTACTAACCAATCAGAGAAGAGTTAGGGTTGAAAGTTAGGGTTGAAAGTTAGGGTTGAAAGTTAGGGTTGACACTTAGGATTATTTTTCTATTTTTGTTTGGCCCAGGGTTATAGGGGAATACGAAAATTTAGGTATGTGACTCATTTGGGTACTAACCAATCAGAGAAGAGTTAGGGTTGAAAGTTAGGGTTGAAAGTTAGGGTTGAAAGTTAGGGTTGAAAGTTAGGGTTGAAAGTTAGGGTTGAAAGTTAGGGTTGAAAGTTAGGGTTGACACTTAGGATTATTTTTCTATTTTTGTTTGGCCCAGGGTTATAGGGGAATACGAAAATTTAGGTATGTGACTCATTTGGGTACTAACCAATCAGAGAAGAGTTAGGGTTGAAAGTTAAGGTTGAAAGTTAGGGTTGAAAGTTAGGGTTGACACTTAGGATTATTTTTCTATTTTTGTTTGGCCCAGGGTTATAGGGGAATACGAAAATTTAGGTATGTGACTCATTTGGGTACTAACCAATCAGAGAAGAGTTAGGGTTGAAAGTTAGGGTTGAAAGTTAGGGTTGAAAGTTAGGGTTGAAAGTTAGGGTTGACACTTAGGATTATTTTTCTATTTTTGTTTGGCCCAGGGTTATAGGGGAATACGAAAATTTAGGTATGTGACTCATTTGGGTACTAACCAATCAGAGAAGAGTTAGGGTTGAAAGTTAGGGTTGAAAGTTAGGGTTGAAAGTTAGGGTTGAAAGTTAGGGTTGAAAGTTAGGGTTGAAAGTTAGGGTTGACACTTAGGATTATTTTTCTATTTTTGTTTGGCCCAGGGTTATAGGGGAATACGAAAATTTAGGTATGTGACTCATTTGGGTACTAACCAATCAGAGAAGAGTTAGGGTTGAAAGTTAGGGTTGAAAGTTAGGGTTGAAAGTTAGGGTTGAAAGTTAGGGTTGAAAGTTAGGGTTGACACTTAGGATTATTTTTCTATTTTTGTTTGGCCCAGGGTTATAGGGGAATACGAAAATTTAGGTATGTGACTCATTTGGGTACTAACCAATCAGAGAAGAGTTAGGGTTGAAAGTTAGGGTTGAAAGTTAGGGTTGAAAGTTAGGGTTGAAAGTTAGGGTTGACACTTAGGATTATTTTTCTATTTTTGTTTGGCCCAGGGTTATAGGGGAATACGAAAATTTAGGTATGTGACTCATTTGGGTACTAACCAATCAGAGAAGAGTTAGGGTTGAAAGTTAGGGTTGAAAGTTAGGGTTGAAAGTTAGGGTTGAAAGTTAGGATTATTTTTCTATTTTTGTTTGGCCCAGGGTGATAGGGGAATACGAAAATTTAGGTATGTGACTCATTTGGGTACTAACCAATCAGAGAAGAGTTAGGGTTGAAAGTTAGGGTTGAAAGTTAGGGTTGAAAGTTAGGGTTGAAAGTTAGGGTTGACATTTAGGATTATTTTTCTATTTTTGTTTGGCCCAGGGTTATAGGGGAATACGAAAATTTAGGTATGTGACTCATTTGGGTACTAACCAATCAGAGAAGAGTTAGGGTTGAAAGTTAGGGTTGAAAGTTAGGGTTGAAAGTTAGGGTTGAAAGTTAGGGTTGAAAGTTAGGGTTGACACTTAGGATTATTTTTCTATTTTTGTTTGGCCCAGGGTTATAGGGGAATACGAAAATTTAGGTATGTGACTCATTTGGGTACTAACCAATCAGAGAAGAGTTAGGGTTGAAAGTTAAGGTTGAAAGTTAGGGTTGAAAGTTAGGGTTGACACTTAGGATTATTTTTCTATTTTTGTTTGGCCCAGGGTTATAGGGGAATACGAAAATTTAGGTATGTGACTCATTTGGGTACTAACCAATCAGAGAAGAGTTAGGGTTGAAAGTTAGGGTTGAAAGTTAGGGTTGAAAGTTAGGGTTGAAAGTTAGGGTTGACACTTAGGATTATTTTTCTATTTTTGTTTGGCCCAGGGTTATAGGGGAATACGAAAATTTAGGTATGTGACTCATTTGGGTACTAACCAATCAGAGAAGAGTTAGGGTTGAAAGTTAGGGTTGAAAGTTAGGGTTGAAAGTTAGGGTTGAAAGTTAGGGTTGAAAGTTAGGGTTGAAAGTTAGGGTTGACACTTAGGATTATTTTTCTATTTTTGTTTGGCCCAGGGTTATAGGGGAATACGAAAATTTAGGTATGTGACTCATTTGGGTACTAACCAATCAGAGAAGAGTTAGGGTTGAAAGTTAGGGTTGAAAGTTAGGGTTGAAAGTTAGGGTTGAAATTTAGGGTTGAAAGTTAGGGTTGAAAGTTAGGGTTGACACTTAGGATTATTTGTCTATTTTTGTTTGGCCCAGGGTTATAGGGGAATACGAAAATTTAGGTATGTGACTCATTTGGGTACTAACCAATCAGAGAAGAGTTAGGGTTGAAAGTTAGGGTTGAAAGTTAGGGTTGAAAGTTAGGGTTGAAAGTTAGGGTTGACACTTAGGATTATTTTTCTATTTTTGTTTGGCCCAGGGTTATAGGGGAATACGAAAATTTAGGTATGTGACTCATTTGGGTACTAACCAATCAGAGAAGAGTTAGGGTTGAAAGTTAGGGTTGAAAGTTAGGGTTGAAAGTTAGGGTTGACACTTAGGATTATTTTTCTATTTTTGTTTGGCCCAGGGTTATAGGGGAATACGAAAATTTAGGTATGTGACTCATTTGGGTACTAACCAATCAGAGAAGAGTTAGGGTTGAAAGTTAAGGTTGAAAGTTAGGGTTGAAAGTTAGGGTTGACACTTAGGATTATTTTTCTATTTTTGTTTGGCCCAGGGTTATAGGGGAATACGAAAATTTAGGTATGTGACTCATTTGGGTACTAACCAATCAGAGAAGAGTTAGGGTTGAAAGTTAGGGTTGAAAGTTAGGGTTGAAAGTTAGGGTTGAAAGTTAGGGTTGACACTTAGGATTATTTTTCTATTTTTGTTTGGCCCAGGGTTATAGGGGAATACGAAAATTTAGGTATGTGACTCATTTGGGTACTAACCAATCAGAGAAGAGTTAGGGTTGAAAGTTAGGGTTGAAAGTTAGGGTTGAAAGTTAGGGTTGAAAGTTAGGGTTGAAAGTTAGGGTTGAAAGTTAGGGTTGACACTTAGGATTATTTTTCTATTTTTGTTTGGCCCAGGGTTATAGGGGAATACGAAAATTTAGGTATGTGACTCATTTGGGTACTAACCAATCAGAGAAGAGTTAGGGTTGAAAGTTAGGGTTGAAAGTTAGGGTTGAAAGTTAGGGTTGAAAGTTAGGGTTGAAAGTTAGGGTTGAAAGTTAGGGTTGACACTTAGGATTATTTTTCTATTTTTGTTTGGCCCAGGGTTATAGGGGAATACGAAAATTTAGGTATGTGACTCATTTGGGTACTAACCAATCAGAGAAGAGTTAGGGTTGAAAGTTAGGGTTGAAAGTTAGGGTTGAAAGTTAGGGTTGAAAGTTAGGGTTGAAAGTTAGGGTTGAAAGTTAGGGTTGACACTTAGGATTATTTTTCTATTTTTGTTTGGCCCCGCGTATTAGGGTTAGGGTTAGGGTTAGGGTTAGGGTTAGGGTTAGGGTTAGGGTTATAGGGGAATACGAAAATTTAGGTATGTGACTCATTTGGGTACTAACCAATCAGAGAAGAGTTAGGGTTGAAAGTTAGGGTTGAAAGTTAGGGTTGAAAGTTAGGGTTGAAAGTTAGGGTTGAAAGTTAGGGTTGACACTTAGGATTATTTTTCTATTTTTGTTTGGCCCAGGGTTATAGGGGAATACGAAAATTTAGGTATGTGACTCATTTGGGTACTAACCAATCAGAGAAGAGTTAGGGTTGAAAGTTAGGGTTGAAAGTTAGGGTTGAAAGTTAGGGTTGAAAGTTAGGGTTGAAAGTTAGGATTATTTTTCTATTTTTGTTTGGCCCAGGGTTATAGGGGAATACGAAAATTTAGGTATGTGACTCATTTGGGTACTAACCAATCAGAGAAGAGTTAGGGTTGAAAGTTAGGGTTGAAAGTTAGGGTTGAAAGTTAGGGTTGACACTTAGGATTATTTTTCTATTTTTGTTTGGCCCAGGGTTATAGGGGAATACGAAAATTTAGGTATGTGACTCATTTGGGTACTAACCAATCAGAGAAGAGTTAGGGTTGAAAGTTAGGGTTGAAAGTTAGGGTTGAAAGTTAGGGTTGACACTTTGGATTATTTTTCTATTTTTATTTGGCCCAGGGTTATAGGGGAATACGAAAATTTAGGGTTAGGGTTAGGGTTAGGGTTAGGGTATTAGGGTTAGGGTATTAGGGTTAGGGTATTAGGGTTAGGGTTAGGGTTAGGGTATTAGGGTTAGGGTATTAGGGTTAGGGTATTAGGGTTAGGGTTAGGGTTAGGGTTAGGGTTATAGGGGAATACGAAAAATTAGGTGTTAGGGTTAGGGTTAGGGTTAGGGTTAGGGTTAGGGTTAGGGTTATAGGGAAATACGAAAATTTAGGTATGTGACTCATTTGGGTACTAACCAATCAGAGAAGAGTTAGGGTTGAAAGTTAGGGTTGAAAGTTAGGGTTGAAAGTTAGGGTTGAAAGTTAGGGTTGACACTTAGGATTATTTTTCTATTTTTGTTTGGCCCAGGGTTATAGGGGAATACGAAAATTTAGGTATGTGACTCATTTGGGTACTAACCAATCAGAGAAGAGTTAGGGTTGAAAGTTAGGGTTGAAAGTTAGGGTTGAAAGTTAGGGTTGACACTTAGGATTATTTTTCTATTTTTGTTTGGCCCAGGGTTATAGGGGAATACGAAAATTTAGGTATGTGACTCATTTGGGTACTAACCAATCAGAGAAGAGTTAGGGTTGAAAGTTAGGGTTGAAAGTTAGGGTTGAAAGTTAGGGTTGACACTTAGGATTATTTTTCTATTTTTGTTTGGCCCAGGGTTATAGGGGAATACGAAAATTTAGGTATGTGACTCATTTGGGTACTAACCAATCAGAGAAGAGTTAGGGTTGAAAGTTAGGGTTGAAAGTTAGGGTTGAAAGTTAGGGTTGAAAGTTAGGGTTGAAAGTTAGGGTTGACACTTAGGATTATTTTTCTATTTTTGTTTGGCCCAGGGTTATAGGGGAATACGAAAATTTAGGTATGTGACTCATTTGGGTACTAACCAATCAGAGAAGAGTTAGGGTTGAAAGTTAGGGTTGAAAGTTAGGGTTGAAAGTTAGGGTTGAAAGTTAGGGTTGACACTTAGGATTATTTTTCTATTTTTGTTTGGCCCAGGGTTATAGGGGAATAAGAAAATTTAGGTATGTGAC
>NW_027454779.1:0-60409 GCF_040206685.1 Ascaphus truei
TCTAATACTGTAATATACTGTGTGTCTAATAATGTAATATACTGTGTGTTTAATACTGTAATATACTGCTGTGTCTAATACTGTAATATACCGTGTGTCTAATACTGTAATATACTGTGTGTCTAATACTGTAATATACTGTGTGTCTAATACTGTAATATACTGGTGTGTCTAATACTGTAATATACTGCGTGTCTAATACTGTAATATACTGCGTGTCTAATACTGTAATATACTGGTGTCTAATACTGTAATATACTGCGTGTCTAATACTGTAATATACTGTGTGTCTAATACTGTAATATACTGTGTGTCTAATACTGTAATTTACTGTGTGTCTATACTGTAACTGGTGTCTAATACTAATACTGTGTGTCTAATACTGTAATATACTGTGTGTCTAATACTGTAATATACTGTGTGCCTAATACATGTAATATACTGTGTGTCTAATACTGTAATATACTGTGTGTCTAATACTGTAATATACTGTGTGTCTAATAACTGTAATATACTGCGTGTCTAATACTGTAATATACTGTTGTGTCTAATACCTTAATATACTGTGTGTCTAATACTGTAAATATACTGTGTGTCTAATACTGTAATATACTGTGTGTCTAATACTGTAATATACTGTGTGTCTAATACTGTAATATACTGTGTGTCAAATACTGTAATATACTGTGTGTCTAATACTGTAATATACTGTGTGTCTAATACTGTAATATACTGTGTGTCTAATACTGTAATATACTGTGTGTCTAATACTGTAATATACTGTGTGTCTAATACTGTAATATACTGCGTGTCTAGATACTGTAATATACTGCGTGCTAGTACTTAATTACTGACGTGTCTAATACTGTAATATACTGCGTGTCTAATACTGTAATATACTGTGTGTCTAATACTGTAATATACTGTGTGTTTAATACTGTAATATACTGTGTGTCTAATACTGTAATATACCGTGTGTCTAATACTGTAATATACTTGTGTGTCTAATACTGTAATATACTGTGTGTCTAATACTGTAATATACTGTGTGTCTAATACTGTAATATACTGCGTGTCTAATACTGTAATATACTGCGTGTTTAATACTGTAATATACTGCGTGTCTAATACTGTAATATACTGCGTGTCTAATACTGTAATATACTGCGTGTCTAATACTGTAATATACTGCGTGTCTAATACTGTAATATACTGCGTGTCTAATACTGTAATATACAGTGTGTCTAATACTGTAATATACTGTGTGTCTAATACTGTAATATACTGTGTGTCTAATACTGTAATATACTGTGTGTCTAATACTGTAATATACTGTGTGTCTAATACTGTAATATACTGTGTGTCTAATACTGTAATATACTGTGTGTTCTAATACTGTAATATACTGTGTGTCTAATACTGTAATATACTGTGTGTCTCATACTGTAATATACTGTGTGTCTCATACTGTAATATACTGTGTGTCTCATACTGTAATATACTGTGTGTCTAATACTGTAATATACTGTGTGTCTAATACTGTAATATACTGCGTGTCTAATACTGTAATATACTGCGTGTCTAATACTGTAATATACTGCGTGTCCTAATACTGTAATATACTGCGTGTCTAATACTGTAATATACTGCGTGTCTAATACTGTAATATACTGCGTGTCTAATACTGTAATATACTGCGTGTCTAATACTGTAATATACTGCGTGTCTAATACTGTTAATATACTGGGTGTCTAATACTGTAATATACTGCGTGTCTAATACTGTAATATACTGCGTGTCTAATACTGTAATATACTGTGTCTAATACTGTAATATACTGTGTGTCAAATACTGTAATATACTGTGTGTCTAATACTGTAATATACTGTGTGTCTAATACTGTAATATACTGTGTGTCTAATACTGTAATATACTGTGTGTTAATACTGTAATATACTGTGTGTCTAATACTGTAATATACTGTGTGTTTAATACTGTAATATACTGTGTGTCTTAATACTGTAATATACTGTGTGTTTAATACTGTAATATACTGTGTGTCTAATAACTGTAATATACTGTGTGTCTAATACTGTAATATACTGTGTGTCTAATACTGTAATATACTGTGTGTCTAATACTGTAATATACTGTGTGTCTAATACTGTAATATACTGCGTGTCTAATACTGTAATATACTGCGTGTCTAATACTGTAATATACTGCGTGTCTAATACTGTAATATACTGCGTGTCTAATACTGTAATATACTGCGTGTCTAATACTGTAATATACTGCGTGTCTAATACTGTAATATACTGCGTGTCTAATACTGTAATATACTGCGTGTCTAATACTGTAATATACAGTGTGTCTAATACTGTAATATACTGTGTGTCTAATACTGTAATATACTGTGTGTCTAATACTGTAATATACTGTGTGTCTATACTGTATATACTGTGTGTCTAATACTGTAATATACTGTGTGTCTAATACTGTAATATACTGTGTGTTTAATACTGTAATATACTGTGTGTCTAATACTGTAATATACTGTGTGTTTAATACTGTAATATACTGTGTGTTAATACTGTAATATACTGTGTGTCTAATACTGTAATATACTGTGTGTCTCATACTGTAATATACTGTGTGTCTCATACTGTAATATACTGTGTGTCTAATACTGTAATATACTGTGTGTCTAATACTGTAATATACTGTGTGTCTAATACTGTAATATACTGTGTGTCTAATACTGTACATATACTGCGTGTCTAATACTGTAATATACTGCGTGTCTAATACTGTAATATACTGTGTGTCTCATACTGTATATATACTGTGTGTCTAATACTGTAATATACTGTGTGTCTAATACTGTAATATACTGTGTGTCTAATACTTGTAATATACTGCGTGTTCTAATACTGTAATATACTGCGTGTCTAATACTGTAATATACTGCGTGTCTAATACTGTAATATACTGCGTGTCTAATACTGTAATATACTGCGTGTCTAATACTGTAATATACTGCGTGTCTAATACTGTAATATACTGCGTGTCTAATACTGTAATATACTGCGTGTCTAAATACTGTAATATACTGGGTGTCTAATACTGTAATATACTGGGTGTCTAATACTGTAATATACTGGGTGTCTAATACTGTAATATACCGTGTGCCTAATACTGTAATATACCGTGTGTCTAATTCTGTAATATACTGTGTGTCTAATACTGTAATATACTGTGTCTAATACTGTAATATACTGTGTGTCTAATACTGTAATATACTGTGTGTCTATACTGTAATATACTGCGTGTCTAATACTGTAATATACTGTGTGTCTAATACTGTAATATACTGCGTGTCTAATACTGTAATATACTGTGTGTCTAATACTGTAATATACTGTGTGTCTAATACTGTAATATACTGTGTGTCTAATACTGTAATATACTGTGTGTCTAATACTGTAATATACTGTGTGTCTAATACTGTAATATACTGTGTGTCTAATACTGTAATATACTGTGTGTCTAATACTGTAATATACTGTGTCTAATACTGTAATATACTGTGTGTCTAATACTGTAATATACTGTGTGTCTAATACTGTAATATACTGTGTGTCTAATACTGTAATATACTGTGTCTAATACTGTAATATACTGTGTGTCTAATACTGTAATATACTGTGTGTTTAATACTGTAATATACTGTGTGTCTAATACTGTAATATACTGTGTGTCTAATACTGTAATATACTGTGTGTCTAATACTGTAATATACTGTGTGTCTAATACTGTAATATACTGTGTGTCTAATACTGTAATATACTGTGTGTCTAATACTGTAATATACTGTGTGTCTAATACTGTAATATACTGTGTCTAATACTGTAATATTACTGTGTGTCTAATACTGTAATATACTGTGTGTCTAATACTGTAATATACTGTGTGTCTAATACTGTAATATACTGAGTGTCTAATACTGTAATATACTGCGTGTCTAATACTGTAATATACTGCGTGTCTAATACTGTAATATACTGTCGTGTCTAATACTGTAATATACTGTGTGTCAAATACTGTAATATACTGGGACGAGTCTGCGTGTCTAATACTGTAATATACTGCGTGTCTAATACTGTAATATACTGCGTGTCTAATACTGTAATATACTGTGTGTCTAATACTGTAATATACTGTGTGTCTAATACTGTAATATACTGTGTGTCTAATACTGTAATATACTGCGTGTCTAATACTGTAATATACTGCGTGTCTAATACTGTAATATACTGTGTGTCTAATACTGTAATATACTGTGTGTCTAACACTGTAATATACTGTGTGTCTAATACTGTAATATACTGTGTGTCTAATACTGTAATATACTGTGTGTCTAATACTGTAATATACTGTGTGTCTAATACTGTAATATACTGTGTGTCTAATACTGTAATATACTGTGTGTCTAATACTGTAATATACTGTGTGTTTAATACTGTAATATACTGTGTGTCCTAATACTGTAATATACTGTGTGTTCTAATACTGTAATATACTGTGTGTCTAATACTGTAATATACTGTGTGTCTAATACTGTAATATACTGTGTCTAATACTGTAATATACAGTACTGTGTGTCTAATACTGTAATATACTGCGTGTTTAATACTGTAATATACTGTGTCTAATACTGTAATATACTGCTGTGTCTAATACTGTAATATACTGTGTGTCTAATACTGTAATATACTGTGTGTCTAATACTGTAATATACTGTGTGTCTAATACTGTAATCATACTGTGTGTCTAATACTGTAATATACTGTGTGGTCTAATACTGTAATATACTGTGTCTAATACTGTAATATACTGTGTGTCTAATACTGTAACATACTGTGTCTAATACTGTAATATACTGTGTGTCTAATACTGTAATATACTGTGTGTCTAATACTGTAACATACTGTGTGTCTAATACTGTAATATACTGTGTGTCTAACACTGTAATATTACTGTGTGTCTAATACTGTAATATACTGTGAGTCTAACACTGTAATATACTGTGTGTCTAATACTGTAATATACTGTGCGTCTAATACTGTAATATACTGTGTGTCTAATACTGTAATATACTGTGTGTCTAATACTGTAATATACTGTGTGTCTAATACTGTAATATACTGTGTGTTTAATACTGTAATATACTGTGTGTCTAATACTGTAATATACTGTGTGTCTAATACTGTAATATACTGTGTGTCTAATACTGTAATATACTGTGTGTCTAATACTGTAATATACTGCGTGTCTAATACTGTAATATACTGTGTGTCTAATAATGTAATATACTGTGTGTTTAATACTGTAATATACTGTGTGTCTAATACTGTAATATACCGTGTGTCTAATACTTGTAATATACTGTGTGTCTAATACTGTAATATACTGTGTGTCTAATACTGTAATATACTGTGTGTCTAATACTGTAATATACTGCGTGTCTAATACTGTAATATACTGCGTGTTTAATACTGTAATATACTGCGTGTCTAATACTGTAATATACTGCGTGTCTAATACTGTAATATACTGTGTGTCTAATACTGTAATATACTGTGTGTCTAATACTGTAATATACTGCTGTGTCTAATACTGTAATATTACTGTGTGTCTAATACTGTAATATACTGTGTGTCTAATACTGTAATATACTGTGTCAAATACTGTAATATACTGTGTGTCTAATACTGTAATATACTGTGTGTCTAATACTGTAATATACTGTGTGTCTAATACTGTAATATACTGTGTGTCTAATACTGTAATATACTGTGTGTCTAATACTGTAATATACTGCGTGTCTAGTACTGTAATATACTGCGTGTCTAATACTGTAATATACTGCGTGTCTAATTACTGTAATATACTGTGTGTCTAATACTGTAATATACTGTGTTGTTTAATACTGTAATATACTGTGTGTCTAATACTGTAATATACCGTGTGTCTAATACTGTAATATACTGTGTGTCTAATACTGTAATATTACTGTGTGTCTAATACTGTAATATACTGTGTGTCTAATACTGTAATATACTGCGTGTCTAATACTGTAATATACTGCGTGTTTAAATACTGTAATATACTGCGTGTCTATTACTGTAATATACTGCGTGTCTAATACTGTAATATACTGCGTGTCTAATACTGTAATATACTGCGTGTCTAATACTGTAATATACTGCGTGTCTAATACTGTAATATACAGTGTGTCTAATACTGTAATATACTGTGTGTCTAATACTGTAATATACTGTGTGTCTAATACTGTAATATACTGTGTGTCTAATACTGTAATATACTGTGTGTCTAATACTGTAAATATACTGTGTGTCTAATACTGTAATATACTGTGTGTTTAATACTGTAATATACTGTGTGTCTAATACTGTAATATACTTGTGTGTCTCATACTGTAATATACTGTGTGTCTCATACTGTAATATACTGTGTGTCTCATACTGTAATATACTCTGTGTGTCTAATACTGTAATATACTGTGTGTCTAATACTGTAATATACTGCGTGTCTAATACTGTAATATACTGCGTGTCTAATACTGTAATATACTGCGTGTCTAATACTGTAATATACTGCGTGTCTAATACTGTAATATACTGCGTGTCTAATACTGTAATATACTGCGTGTCTAATACTGTAATATACTGCGTGTCTAATACTGTAATATACTGCGTGTCTAATACTGTAATATACTGGGTGTCTAATACTGTAATATACCGTGTGTCTAATACTGTAATATACCGTGTGCCTAATACTGTAATATACCGTGTGTCTAATTCTGTAATATACTGTGTGTCTAATACTGTTAATATACTGTGTCTAATACTGTAATATACTGTGTGTCTAATACTGTAATATACTGTGTGTCTAATACTGTAATATACTGCGTGTCTAATACTGTAATATACTGTGTGTCTAATACTGTAATATACTGTGTGTCTAATACTGTAATATACTGTGTGTCTAATACTGTAATATTACTGTGTGTCTAATACTGTAATATACTGTGTGTCTAATACTGTAATATACTGTGTGTCTAATACTGTAATATACTGCGTGTCTAATACTGTAATATACTGCGTGTCTAATACTGTAATATACTGTGTGTCTAATAATGTAATATACTGTGTGTTTAATACTGTAATATACTGTGTGTCTAATACTGTAATATACCGTGTGTCTAATACTGTAATATACTGTGTGTCTAATACTGTAATATACTGTGTGTCTAATACTGTAATATACTGTGTGTCTAATACTGTAATATACTGCGTGTCTAATACTGTAATATACTGCGTGTTTAATACTGTAATATACTGCGTGTCTAATACTGTAATATACTGCGTGTCTAATACTGTAATATACTGTGTGTCTAATACTGTAATATACTGTGTGTCTAATACTGTAATATACTGTGTGTCTAATACTGTAATATACTGTGTGTCTAATACTGTAATATACTGTGTGTCCTAATACTGTAATATACTGTGTCAAATACTGTAATATACTGTGTGTCTAATACTGTAATATACTGTGTGTCTAATACTGTAATATACTGTGTGTCTAATACTGTAATATACTGTGTGTCTAATACTGTAATATACTGTGTGTCTAATACTGTAATATACTGCGTGTCTAATACTGTAATATACTGCGTGTCTAATACTGTAATATACTGCGTGTCTAATACTGTAATATACTGTGTGTCTAATACTGTAATATACTGTGTGTTTAATACTGTAATATACTGTGTGTCTAATACTGTAATATACCTACGTGTGTCTAATACTGTAATATACTGTGTGTCTAATACTGTAATATACTGTGTGTCTAATACTGTAATATACTGTGTGTCTAATACTGTAATATACTGCGTGTCTAATACTGTAATATACTGCGTGTTTAATACTGTAATATACTGCGGTGTCTAATACTGTAATATACTGCGTGTCTAATACTGTAATATACTGCGTGTCTAATACTGTAATATACTGCGTGTCTAATACTGTAATATACTGCGTGTCTAATACTGTAATATACAGTGTGTCTAATACTGTAATATACTGTGTGTCTAATACTGTAATATACTGTGTGTCTAATACTGTAATATACTGTGTGTCTAATACTGTAATATACTGTGTGTCTAATACTGTAATATACTGTGTGTCTAATACTGTAATATACTGTGTGTTTAATACTGTAATATACTGTGTGTCTAATACTGTAATATACTGTGTGTCTCATACTGTAATATACTGTGTGTCTCATACTGTAATATACTGTGTGTCTCATACTGTAATATACTGTGTGTCTAATACTGTTATATACTGTGTGTCTAATACTGTAATATACTGCGTGTCTAATACTGTAATATACTGCGTGTCTAATACTGTAATATACTGCGTGTCTAATACTGTAATATACTGCGTGTCTAATACTGTAATATACTGCGTGTCTAATACTGTAATATACTGCGTGTCTAATACTGTAATATACTGCGTGTCTAATACTGTAATATACTGCGTGTCTAATACTGTAATATTACCGGGTGTCTAATACTGTAATATACCGTGTGTCTAATACTGTAATATACCGTGTGCCTAATACTGTAATATACCGTGTGTCTAATTCTGTAATATACTGTGTGTCTAATACTGTAATATACTGTGTCTAATACTGTAATATACTGTGTGTCTAATACTGTAATATACTGCGTGTCTAATACTGTAATATACTGCGTGTCTAATACTGTAATATACTGTGTGTCTAATACTGTAATATACTGTGTGTCTAATACTGTAATATACTGTGTGTCTAATACTGTAATATACTGTGTGTCTAATACTGTAATATACTGTGTGTCTAATACTGTAATATACTGTGTGTCTAATACTGTAATATACTGTGTGTCTAATACTGTACATATACTGTGTGTCTAATACTGTAATATACTGTGTGTCTAATACTGTAATATACTGTGTCTAATACTGTAATATACTGTGTGTCTAATACTGTAATATACTGTGTGTCTAATACTGTAATATACTGTGTGTCTAATACTGTAATATACTGTGTCTAATACTGTAATATACTGTGTGTCTAATACTGTAATATACTGTGTGTCTAATTACTGTAATATACTGTGTGTCTAATACTGTAATATACTGTGTGTCTAATACTGTAATATACTGTGTGTCTAATACTGTAATATACTGTGTGTCTAATACTGTAATATACTGTGTGTCTAATACTGTAATATACTGTGTGTCTAATACTGTAATATACTGTGTGTCTAATACTGTAATATACTGTGTCTAATACTGTAATATACTGTGTGTCTAATACTGTAATATACTGTGTGTCTAATACTGTAATATACTGTGTCTAATACTGTAATGTACTGCGTGTCTAATACTGTAATATACTGCGTGTCTAATACTGTAATATACTGCGTGTCTAATACTGTAATATACTGTGTGTCAAATACTGTAATATACTGTTGTGTCAAATACTGTAATATACTGTGTGTCTAATACTGTAATATACTGTGTGTCTAATACTGTAATATACTGTGTGTCTAATACTGTAATATACTGTGTGTCTAATACTGTAATATACTGTGTGTCTAATACTGTAATATACTGTGTGTCTAATACTGTAATATACTGTGTGTCTAATACTGTAATAAACTGTGTGTCTAATACTGTAATATACTGTGTGTCTAATACTGTAATATACTGTGTGTTTAATACTGTAATATACTGTGTGTCTAATACTGTAATATACTGTGTGTCTAATACTGTAATATACTGTGTGTTTAATACTGTAATATACTGCGTGCCTAATACTGTAATATACTGTGTGTCTAATACTGTAATATACTGTGTGTCTAATACTGTAATATACTGTGTGTCTAATACTGTAATATACTGTGTGTCTAATACTGTAATATACTGTGTGTCTCATACTGTAATATACTGTGTCTAATACTGTAATATACTGTGTCTAATACTGTAATATACTGTGGGCCTCATGCAGAGAGCATAGAATTTTAAAAATGGCGAATTTCATAAAAAGTAGCTTTTTTGGAGAGTTTTATTCTCCATATGCAGAAAAGTGCGAATTCTGCTATGTTTAACATGGATGCGTGTGGCGAGTTTTAAATTGGCGAGATGCGCGCTTCAGAAACGTGTAAAAACAAATTCGCGCCTTTTTTTTCCCCTTTTCTATAGGCGGCGAGCGCCATCTTGCCATATTTTTCGTGGCGCGGCAAAAATGCGAGAATCGCGCCTTTTTTTGGCGCGAACAGCCGCTACTTGCCGTTCGCACCTCTCTGCATTCGGAGAGTTTTAAAAATGGCGCGATGGAGGTTCTCGCCAGCCGCGAGGCGAGTTTTAAACATAGAAATAAAAAAATGGCGCGTTTTTTCGCAACTCGCCATTTTATGCCGTTTTCTGAAGGAAATTGAACAAAAAATGGCGAGTTTTGAAATAACGATGCTCTCTGCATGAGGCCCTGTGTGTCTAATACTGTAATATACTGTGTGTCTAATACTGTAATATACTGTGTGTCTAATACTGTAATATACTGTGTGTCTAATACTGTAATATACTGTGTGTTTAATACTGTAATATACTGTGTGTCTAATACTGTAATATACTGTGTGTCTAATACTGTAATATACTGTGTGTCTAATACTGTAATATACTGTGTGTCTAATACTGTAATATACTGTGTCTAATACTGTAATATACAGTACTGTGTGTCTAATACTGTAATATACTGCGTGTTTAATACTGTAATATACTGCGTGTCTAATACTGTAATATACTGTGTGTCTAATACTGTAATATACTGTGTGTCTAATACTGTAATATACTGTGTGTCTAATACTGTAATATACTGTGTGTCTAATACTGTAATATACTGTGTGTCTAATACTGTAATATACTGTGTCTAATACTGTAATATACTGTGTGTCTAATACTGTAATATACTGTGTCTAATACTGTAATATACTGCGTGTCTAATACTGTAATATACTGCGTGTCTAATACTGTAATATACTGTGTGTCTAATAATGTAAAATACTGTGTGTCAAATACTGTAATATACTGTGTGTTTAATACTGTAATATACTGTGTGTCTAATACTGTAATATACTGTGTCTAATACTGTAATATACTGTGTGTCTAATACTGTAATATACTGTGTGTCTAATACTGTAATATACTGTGTGTCTAATACTGTAATATACTGTGTGTCTAATACTGTAATATACTGTGTGTCTAATACTGTAATATACTGCGTGTCTAATACTGTAATATACTGCGTGTCTAATACTGTAATATACTGCGTGTCTAATACTGTAATATACTGCGTGTCTAATACTGTAATATACTGCGTGTCTAATACTGTAATATACTGTGTGTCTAATACTGTAATATACAGTGTGTCTAATACTGTAATATTACAGTATTAGACACACTGTATATTACAGTATTAGACACACAGTAATATTACAGTATTAGACACGCAGTATATTACAGTATTAGACACGCAGTATATTACAGTATTAGACACGCAGTATATTACAGTATTAGACACGCAGTAATATTACAGTATTAGACACGCAGTATATTACAGTATTAGACACACAGTATATTACAGTATTAGACACACAGTATATTACAGTATTAGACACACAGTATATTACAGTATTAGACACACAGTATATTACAGTATTAGACACACAGTATATTACAGTATTAGACACAGTATATTACAGTATTAGACACACAGTATATTACAGTATTAAACACACAGTATATTACAGTATTTGACACACAGTATTTTACATTATTAGACACACAGTATATTACAGTATTAGACACGCAGTATATTACAGTATTAGACACGCAGTATATTACAGTATTAGACACAGTATATTACAGTATTAGACACACAGTATATTACAGTATTAGACACAGTATATTACAGTATTAGACACACAGTATATTACAGTATTAGACACACAGTATATTACAGTATTAGACACACAGTATATTACAGTATTAGACACACAGTATATTACAGTATTAGACACACAGTATATTACAGTATTAGACACGCAGTATATTACAGTATTAAACACGCAGTATATTACAGTATTAGACACACAGTACTGTATATTACAGTATTAGACACAGTATATTACAGTATTAGACACACAGTATATTACAGTATTAGACACACAGTATATTACAGTATTAGACACACAGTATATTACAGTATTAGACACACAGTATATTACAGTATTAAACACACAGTATATTACAGTATTAGACACACAGTATATTACAGTATTAGACACACAGTATATTACAGTATTAGACACACCAGTATATTACAGTATTAGACACACAGGGCCTCATGCAGAGAGCATCGTTATTTCAAAACTCGCCATTTTTTGTTCAATTTCCTTCAGAAAACGGCATAAAAATGGCGAGTTGCGAAAAACGCGCCATTTTTTTATTTCTATGTTTAAAACTCGCCTCGCGGCTGGCGAGAACCTCCATCGCGCCATTTTTAAAACTCTTCCGAATGCAGAGAGGTGCGAACGTGCAAGTAGCGGCTGTTCGCGCCAAAAAAAGGCGCGATTCTCGCATTTTTGCCGCGCCACGAAAATATGGCAAGATGGCGCTCGCCGCCTATAGAAAAAGGGGAAAAAAAAAGGCGCGAATTTGTTTTTACACGTTTCTGAGAAGCGCGCATACTCGCCAATTTAAACTCGCCACACGCATCCATGTTAAACATAGCAGAATTCGCACTTTTCTGCATATGGAGAATAAAACTCTCCAAAAAAGCTACTTTTTATGAAATTCGCCATTTTTAAAATTCTATGCTCTCTGCATGAGGCCCACAGTATATTACAGTATTAGACACAGTATATTACAGTATTAGGACACAGTATATTACAGTATGAGACACACAGTATATTACAGTATTAGACACACAGTAGATATTACAGTATTAGACACACAGTATATTACAGTATTAGACACACAGTATATTACAGTATTAGACACACAGTATATTACGAGTATTAGGCACGCAGTATATTACAGTATTAAACACACAGTATATTACAGTATTAGACACACAGTATATTACAGTATTAGACACACAGTAATATTACAGTATTAAACACACAGTATATTACAAGTATTAGACACACAGTATATTACAGTATTAGACACACAGTTTATTACAGTATTAGACACACAGTATATTACAGTATTAGACACACAGTATATTACAGTATTAGACACACAGTATATTACAGTATTAGACACACAGTATATTACAGTATTAGACACACAGTATATTACAGTATTAGACACACAGTATATTACAGTATTAGACACACAGTATATTACAGTATTTGACACACAGTATATTACAGTAATTTGACACACAGTATATTACAGTATTAGACACGCAGTATATTACAGTATTAGACACGACAGTATATTACAGTATTAGACACGCAGTACATTACAGTATTAGACACAGTATATTACAGTATTAGACACACAGTATATTACAGTATTAGACAACACAGTATATTACAGTATTAGACACAGTATATTACAGTATTAGACACACAGTATATTACAGTATTAGACACACAGTATATTACAGTATTAGACACACAGTATATTACAGTATTAGACACACAGTATATTACAGTATTAGACACACAGTATATTACAGTATTAGACACACAGTATATTACAGTATTAGACACACAGTATATTACAGTATTAGACACACAGTATATTACAGTATTAGACACACAGTATATTACAGTATTAGACACACAGTATATTTACAGTATTAGACACACAGTATATTACAGTATTAGACACACAGTATATTTACAGTATTAGACACACAGTATATTTACAGTATTAGACACAGTATATTACAGTATTAGACACACAGTATATTACAGTATTAGACACACAGTATATTACAGTATTAGACACACAGTATATTACAGTATTAGTACACACAGTATATTACAGTATTAGACACACAGTATATTACAGTATTAGACACACAGTATATTACAGTATTAGACACACAGTATATTACAGTATTAGACACACAGTATATTACAGTATTAGACACACAGTATATTACAGTATTAGACACGCAGTATATTACAGTATTAGACACGCAGTATATTACAGTATTAGACACACAGTATATTACAGTATTAGACACAGTATATTACAGTATTAGACACACAGTATATTACAGAATTAGACACACGGTATATTACAGTATTAGGCACACGGTATATTACAGTATTAGACACACGGTATATTACAGTATTAGACACCCGGTATATTACAGTATTAGACACGCAGTATATTACAGTATTAGACACGCAGTATATTACAGTATTAGACACGCAGTATATTACAGTATTAGACACGCAGTATATTACAGTATTAGACACGCAGTATATTACAGTATTAGACACGCAGTATATTACAGTATTAGACACGCAGTATATTACAGTATTAGACACGCAGTATATTACAGTATTAGACACACAGTATATAACAGTATTAGACACACAGTATATTACAGTATGAGACACACAGTATATTACAGTATGAGACACACAGTATATTACAGTATGAGACACACAGTATATTACAGTATTAGACACACAGTATATTACAGTATTAAACACACAGTATATTACAGTATTAGACACACAGTATATTACAGTATTAGACACACAGTATATTACAGTATTAGACACACAGTATATTACAGTATTAGACACACAGTATATTACAGTATTAGACACACAGTATATTACAGTATTAGACACACTGTATATTACAGTATTAGACACGCAGTATATTACAGTATTAGACACGCAGTATATTACAGTATTAGACACGCAGTATATTACAGTATTAGACACGCAGTATATTACAGTATTAGACACGCAGTATATTACAGTATTAAACACGCAGTATATTACAGTATTAGACACGCAGTATATTACAGTATTAGACACACAGTATATTACAGTATTAGACACACAGTATATTACAGTATTAGACACACAGTATATTACAGTATTAGACACACGGTATATTACAGTATTAGGACACACAGTATATTACAGTATTAAACACACAGAGATATTACAGTATTAGACACACAGTATATTACAGTATTAGACACGCAGTATATTACAGTATTAGACACGCAGTATATTACAGTATTAGACACGCAGTATATTACAGTATTAGACACACAGTATATTACAGTATTAGACACACAGTATATTACAGTATTAGACACACAGTATATTACAGTATTAGACACACAGTATATTTACAGTATTAGACACACAGTATATTACAGTATTTGACACAGTATATTACAGTATTAGACACACAGTATATTACAGTATTAGACACACAGTATATTACAGTATTAGACACACAGTATATTACAGTATTAGACACACAGTATATTACAGTATTAGACACACAGTATATTACAGTATTAGACACGCAGTATATTACAGTATTAGACACGCAGTATATTACAGTATTAAACACGCAGTATATTACAGTATTAGACCACGCAGTATATTACAGTATTAGACACACAGTATATTACAGTATTAGACACACAGTATATTACAGTATTAGACACACAGTATATTACAGTATTAGACACACGGTATATTACAGTATTAGACACACAGTATATTACAGTATTAAACACACAGTATATTACATTATTAGACACACAGTATATTACAGTATTAGACACGCAGTATATTACAGTATTAGACACGCAGTATATTACAGTATTAGACACACAGTATATTACAGTATTAGACACACAGTATATTACAGTATTAGACACACAGTATATTACAGTATTAGACACACAGTATATTACAGTATTAGACACACAGTATATTACAGTATTAGACACACAGTATATTACAGTATTAGACACGCAGTATATTACAGTATTAGACACACAGTATATTACAGTATTAGACACACAGTATATTACAGTATTAGACACAGTATATTACAGTATTAGACACACAGGTATATTACAGAATTAGACACACGGTATATTACAGTATTAGGCACACGGTATATTACAGTATTAGACACACGGTATATTACAGTATTAAGACACCCAGTATATTACAGTATTAGACACGCAGTATATTACAGTATTAGACACGCAGTATATTACAGTATTAGACACGCAGTATATTACAGTAATAGACACGCAGTATATTACAGTATTAGACACGCAGTATATTACAGTATTAGACACGCAGTATATTACAGTATTAGACACGCAGTATATTACAGTATTAGACACGCAGTATATTACAGTATTAGACCCACAGTATATTACAGTATTAGACACACAGTATATTACAGTATGAGACACACAGTATATTACAGTATGAGACACACAGTATATTACAGTATGAGACACACAGTATATTACAGTATTAGACACACAGTATATTACAGTATTAAACACACAGTATATTACAGGTATTAGACAACACAGTATATTACAGTATTAGACACACAGTATATTACAGTATTAGACACACAGTATATTACAGTATTAGACACACAGTATATTACAGTATTAGAACACACAGTATATTACAGTATTAGACACACTGTATATATTACAGTATTAGAGACACGCAGTATATTACAGTATTAGACACGCAGTATATTACAGTATTAGACACGCAGTATATTACAGTATTAGACACGCAGTATATTACAGTATTAGACACGCAGTATATTACAGTATTAAACACGCAGTATATTACAGTATTAGACACGCAGTATATTACAGTATTAGACAAACAGTAATATTACAGTATTAGACACACAGTATATTACAGTATTAGACACACAGTATATTACCAGTATTAGACACACGGTATATTACAGTATTAGACACACAGTATATTACAGTATTAAACACACAGTATATTTACAGTATTAGACACACAGTATATTACAGTATTAGACACGCAGTATATTACAGTATTAGACACGCAGTATATTACAGTACTAGACACGCAGTATATTACAGTATTAGACACACAGTATATTACAGTATTAGACACACAGTATATTACAGTATTAGACACACAGTATATTACAGTATTAGACACACAGTATATTACAGTATTAGACACACAGTATATTACAGTATTTGACACAGTATATTACAGTATTAGACACACAGTATATTACAGTATTAGACACACAGTATATTACAGTATTAGACACACAGTATATTACAGTATTAGACACACAGTATATTACAGTATTAGACACACAGTATATTACAGTATTAGACACGCAGTATATTACAGTATTAGACACGCAGTATATTACAGTATTAAAACACGCAGTATATTACAGTATTAGACACGCAGTATATTACAGTATTAGACACACAGTATATTACAGTATTAGACACACAGTATATTACAGTATTAGACACACAGTATATTACAGTATTAGACACACGGTATATTACAGTATTAGACACACAGTATATTACAGTATTAAACACACAGTATATTACATTATTAGACACACAGTATATTACAGTATTAGACACGCAGTATATTACAGTATTAGACACACAGTATATTACAGTATTAGACACACAGTATATTACAGTATTAGACACACAGTATATTACAGTATTAGACACACAGTATATTACAGTATTAAACACACAGTATATTACAGTATTAGACACACAGTATATTACAGTATTAGACACACAGTATATTACAGTATTAGACACACAGTATATTACAGTATTAGACGCACAGTATATTACAGTATTAGACACACAGTATATTACAGTGTTAGACTCACAGTATATTACAGTATTAGACACACAGTATATTACAGTGTTAGACACACAGTATATTACAGTATTAGACACACAGTATGTTACAGTATTAGACACACAGTATATTACAGTATTAGACACACAGTATATTACAGTATTAGACACAGTATGTTACAGTATTAGACACACAGTATATTACAGTATTAGACACAGTATATTACAGTATTAGACACACAGTATATTACAGTATTAGACACACAGTATATTACAGTATTAGACACACAGTATATTACAGTATTAGACACACAGTATATTACAGTATTAGACACACAGTATATTACAGTATTAGACACACAGTATATTACAGTATTAGACACAGTATATTACAGTATTAAACACGCAGTATATTACAGTATTAGACACACAGTACTGTATATTACAGTATTAGACACAGTATATTACAGTATTAGACACACAGTATATTACAGTATTAGACACACAGTATATTACAGTATTAGACACACAGTATATTACAGTATTAGACACACAGTATATTACAGTATTAAACACACAGTATATTACAGTATTAGACACACAGTATATTACAGTATTAGACACACAGTATATTACAGTATTAGACACACAGTATATTACAGTATTAGACACACAGTATATTACAGTATTAGACACACAGTATATTACAGTATTAGACACACAGTATATTACAGTGTTAGACACACAGTATATTACAGTATTAGACACACAGTATATTACAGTATTAGACACGCAGTATATTACAGTATTAGACACGCAGTATATTACAGTATTAGACACACAGTATATTACAGTATTAGACACACAGTATATTACAGTATTAGACACACAGTATATTACAGTATTAGACACGCAGTATATTACAGTATTAGACACGCAGTATATTACAGTATTAGACACGCAGTATATTACAGTATTTGACACACAGTATATTACAGTATTTGACACGCAGTATATTACAGTATTAGACACGCAGTATATTACAGTATTAGACACGCAGTATATTACAGTATTAGACACGCAGTATATTACAGTATTAGACACAGTATATTACAGTATTAGACACACAGTATATTACAGTATTAGACACACAGTATATTACAGTATTAGACACAGTATATTACAGTATTAGACACACAGTATATTACAGTATTAGACACACAGTATATTACAGTATTAGACACACAGTATATTACAGTATTAGACACACAGTATATTACAGTATTAGACACACAGTATATTACAGTATTAGACACACAGTATATTACAGTATTAGACACACAGTATATTACAGTATTAAACACACAGTATATTACAGTATTAGACACACAGTATATTACAGTATTAGACACAGTATATTACAGTATTAGACACACAGTATATTACAGTATTAGACACACAGTATATTACAGTATTAGACACACAGTATATTACAGTATTAGACACAGTATATTACAGTATTAGACACACAGTATATTACAGTATTAGACACACAGTATATTACAGTATTAGACACACAGTATATTACAGTATTAGACACACAGTATATTACAGTATTAGACACACAGTATATTACAGTATTAGACACACAGTATATTACAGTATTAGACACACAGTATATTACAGTATTAGACACGCAGTATATTACAGTATTAGACACACAGTATATTACAGTATTAGACACGCAGTATATTACAGTATTAGACACACAGTATATTACAGTATTAGACACACAGTATATTACAGTATTAGACACAGTATATTACAGTATTAGACACACAGTATATTACAGAATTAGACACACGGTATATTACAGTATTAGGCACACGGTATATTACAGTATTAGACACCCAGTATATTACAGTATTAGACACCCAGTATATTACAGTATTAGACACCCAGTATATTACAGTATTAGACACGCAGTATATTACAGTATTAGACACGCAGTATATTACAGTATTAGACACGCAGTATATTACAGTATTAGACACGCAGTATATTACAGTATTAGACACGCAGTATATTACAGTATTAGACACGCAGTATATTACAGTATTAGACACGCAGTATATTACAGTATTAGACACGCAGTATATTACAGTATTAGACACACAGTATATTACAGTATTAGACACACAGTATATTACAGTATTAGACACACAGTATATTACAGTATGAGACACACAGTATATTACAGTATTAGACACGCAGTATATTACAGTATTAGACACGCAGTATATGACAGTATTAGACACACAGTATATTACAGTATTAAACACACAGTATATTACAGTATTAGACACACAGTATATTACAGTATTAGACACACAGTATATTACAGTATGAGACACACAGTATATTACAGTATGAGACACACAGTATATTACAGTATTAGACACACAGTATATTACAGTATTAAACACACAGTATATTACAGTATTAAACACACAGTATATTACAGTATTAGACACACAGTATATTACAGTATTAAACACACAGTATATTACAGTATTAGACACACAGTATATTACAGTATTAGACACACAGTATATTACAGTATTAGACACACAGTATATTACAGTATTAGACACACAGTATATTACAGTATTAGACACACAGTATATTACAGTATTAGACACACTGTATATTACAGTATTAGACACGCAGTATATTACAGTATTAGACACGCAGTATATTACAGTATTAGACACGCAGTATATTACAGTATTAGACACGCAGTATATTACAGTATTAGACACGCAGTATATTACAGTATTAGACACGCAGTATATTACAGTATTAGACACGCAGTATATTACAGTATTAGACACGCAGTATATTACAGTATTAGACACACAGTATATTACAGTATTAGACACACAGTATATTACAGTATTAGACACACAGTATATTACAGTATTAGACACACAGTATATTACAGTATTAGACACACAGTATATTACAGTATTAAACACACATTATATTACAGTATTAGACACACAGTATATTACAGTATTAAACACACAGTATATTACAGTATTAGACACACAGTATATTACAGTATTAAACACACAGTATATTACAGTATTAGACACACAGTATATTACAGTATTAGACACACAGTATATTACAGTATTTGACACACAGTATATTACAGTATTTGACACACAGTATATTACAGTATTAGACACAGTATATTACAGTATTAGACACGCAGTATATTACAGTATTAGACACGCAGTATATTACAGTATTAGACACCCAGTATATTACAGTATTAGACACGCAGTATATTACAGTATTAGACACGCAGTATATTACAGTATTAGACACGCAGTATATTACAGTATTAGACACGCAGTATATTACAGTATTAGACACGCAGTATATTACAGTATTAGACACGCAGTATATTACAGTATTAGACACGCAGTATATTACAGTATTAGACACGCAGTATATTACAGTATTAGACACACAGTATATTACAGTATTAGACACACAGTATATTACAGTATGAGACACACAGTATATTACAGTATGAGACACACAGTATATTACAGTATGAGACACACAGTATATTACAGTATTAGACACACAGTATATTACAGTATTAAACACACAGTATATTACAGTATTAGACACACAGTATATTACAGTATTAGACACACAGTATATTACAGTATTAGACACACAGTATATTACAGTATTAGACACACAGTATATTACAGTATTAGACACACAGTATATTACAGTATTAGACACACTGTATATTACAGTATTAGACACGCAGTATATTACAGTATTAGACACGCAGTATATTACAGTATTAGACACGCAGTATATTACAGTATTAGACACGCAGTATATTACAGTATTAGACACGCAGTATATTACAGTATTAAACACGCAGTATATTACAGTATTAGACACGCAGTATATTACAGTATTAGACACACAGTATATTACAGTATTAGACACACAGTATATTACAGTATTAGACACACAGTATATTACAGTATTAGACACACGGTATATTACAGTATTAGACACACAGTATATTACAGTATTAAACACACAGTATATTACAGTATTAGACACACAGTATATTACAGTATTAGACACGCAGTATATTACAGTATTAGACACGCAGTATATTACAGTACTAGACACGCAGTATATTACAGTATTAGACACACAGTATATTACAGTATTAGACACACAGTATATTACAGTATTAGACACACAGTATATTACAGTATTAGACACACAGTATATTACAGTATTAGACACACAGTATATTACAGTATTTGACACAGTATATTACAGTATTAGACACACAGTATATTACAGTATTAGACACACAGTATATTACAGTATTAGACACACAGTATATTACAGTATTAGACACACAGTATATTAAGGTATTAGACACACAGTATATTACAGTATTAGACACGCAGTATATTACAGTATTAGACACACAGTATATTACAGTATTAGACACACAGTATATTACAGTATTAGACACGCAGTATATTACAGTATTAGGCACACAGTATATTACAGTATTAGGCACACAGTATATTACAGTATTAGACACACAGTATATTACAGTATTAGACACACAGTATATTACAGTATTAGACACACAGTATATTACAGTATTAGACACACAGTATATTACAGTATTAGACACACAGTATATTACAGTATTAGACACGCAGTATATTACAGTATTAGACACGCAGTATATTACAGTATTAAACACGCAGTATATTACAGTATTAGACACGCAGTATATTACAGTATTAGACACACAGTATATTACAGTATTAGACACACAGTATATTACAGTATTAGACACACAGTATATTACAGTATTAGACACACGGTATATTACAGTATTAGACACACAGTATATTACAGTATTAAACACACAGTATATTACATTATTAGACACACAGTATATTACAGTATTAGACACGCAGTATATTACAGTATTAGACACACAGTATATTACAGTATTAGACACACAGTATATTACAGTATTAGACACACAGTATATTACAGTATTAGACACACAGTATATTACAGTATTAAACACACAGTATATTACAGTATTAGACACACAGTATATTACAGTATTAGACACACAGTATATTACAGTATTAGACACACAGTATATTACAGTATTAGACGCACAGTATATTACAGTATTAGACACACAGTATATTACAGTGTTAGACTCACAGTATATTACAGTATTAGACACACAGTATATTACAGTGTTAGACACACAGTATATTACAGTATTAGACACACAGTATGTTACAGTATTAGACACACAGTATATTACAGTATTAGACACACAGTATATTACAGTATTAGACACAGTATGTTACAGTATTAGACACACAGTATATTACAGTATTAGACACAGTATATTACAGTATTAGACACACAGTATATTACAGTATTAGACACACAGTATATTACAGTATTAGACACACAGTATATTACAGTATTAGACACACAGTATATTACAGTATTAGACACACAGTATATTACAGTATTAGACACACAGTATATTACAGTATTAGACACAGTATATTACAGTATTAAACACGCAGTATATTACAGTATTAGACACACAGTACTGTATATTACAGTATTAGACACAGTATATTACAGTATTAGACACACAGTATATTACAGTATTAGACACACAGTATATTACAGTATTAGACACACAGTATATTACAGTATTAGACACACAGTATATTACAGTATTAAACACACAGTATATTACAGTATTAGACACACAGTATATTACAGTATTAGACACACAGTATATTACAGTATTAGACACACAGTATATTACAGTATTAGACACACAGTATATTACAGTATTAGACACACAGTATATTACAGTATTAGACACACAGTATATTACAGTGTTAGACACACAGTATATTACAGTATTAGACACACAGTATATTACAGTATTAGACACGCAGTATATTACAGTATTAGACACGCAGTATATTACAGTATTAGACACACAGTATATTACAGTATTAGACACACAGTATATTACAGTATTAGACACACAGTATATTACAGTATTAGACACACAGTATATTACAGTATTAGACACGCAGTATATTACAGTATTAGACACGCAGTATATTACAGTATTTGACACACAGTATATTACAGTATTTGACACGCAGTATATTACAGTATTAGACACGCAGTATATTACAGTATTAGACACGCAGTATATTACAGTATTAGACACGCAGTATATTACAGTATTAGACACAGTATATTACAGTATTAGACACACAGTATATTACAGTATTAGACACACAGTATATTACAGTATTAGACACAGTATATTACAGTATTAGACACACAGTATATTACAGTATTAGACACACAGTATATTACAGTATTAGACACACAGTATATTACAGTATTAGACACACAGTATATTACAGTATTAGACACACAGTATATTACAGTATTAGACACACAGTATATTACAGTATTAGACACACAGTATATTACAGTATTAAACACACAGTATATTACAGTATTAGACACACAGTATATTACAGTATTAGACACAGTATATTACAGTATTAGACACACAGTATATTACAGTATTAGACACACAGTATATTACAGTATTAGACACACAGTATATTACAGTATTAGACACAGTATATTACAGTATTAGACACACAGTATATTACAGTATTAGACACACAGTATATTACAGTATTAGACACACAGTATATTACAGTATTAGACACACAGTATATTACAGTATTAGACACACAGTATATTACAGTATTAGACACACAGTATATTACAGTATTAGACACACAGTATATTACAGTATTAGACACGCAGTATATTACAGTATTAGACACACAGTATATTACAGTATTAGACACGCAGTATATTACAGTATTAGACACACAGTATATTACAGTATTAGACACACAGTATATTACAGTATTAGACACAGTATATTACAGTATTAGACACACAGTATATTACAGAATTAGACACACGGTATATTACAGTATTAGGCACACGGTATATTACAGTATTAGACACCCAGTATATTACAGTATTAGACACCCAGTATATTACAGTATTAGACACCCAGTATATTACAGTATTAGACACGCAGTATATTACAGTATTAGACACGCAGTATATTACAGTATTAGACACGCAGTATATTACAGTATTAGACACGCAGTATATTACAGTATTAGACACGCAGTATATTACAGTATTAGACACGCAGTATATTACAGTATTAGACACGCAGTATATTACAGTATTAGACACGCAGTATATTACAGTATTAGACACACAGTATATTACAGTATTAGACACACAGTATATTACAGTATTAGACACACAGTATATTACAGTATGAGACACACAGTATATTACAGTATTAGACACGCAGTATATTACAGTATTAGACACGCAGTATATTACAGTATTAGACACACAGTATATTACAGTATTAAACACACAGTATATTACAGTATTAGACACACAGTATATTACAGTATTAGACACACAGTATATTACAGTATGAGACACACAGTATATTACAGTATGAGACACACAGTATATTACAGTATTAGACACACAGTATATTACAGTATTAAACACACAGTATATTACAGTATTAAACACACAGTATATTACAGTATTAGACACACAGTATATTACAGTATTAAACACACAGTATATTACAGTATTAGACACACAGTATATTACAGTATTAGACACACAGTATATTACAGTATTAGACACACAGTATATTGCAGTATTAGACACACAGTATATTACAGTATTAGACACACAGTATATTACAGTATTAGACACACTGTATATTACAGTATTAGACACGCAGTATATTACAGTATTAGACACGCAGTATATTACAGTATTAGACACGCAGTATATTACAGTATTAGACACGCAGTATATTACAGTATTAGACACGCAGTATATTACAGTATTAGACACGCAGTATATTACAGTATTAGACACGCAGTATATTACAGTATTAGACACGCAGTATATTACAGTATTAGACACACAGTATATTACAGTATTAGACACACAGTATATTACAGTATTAGACACACAGTATATTACAGTATTAGACACACAGTATATTACAGTATTAGACACACAGTATATTACAGTATTAAACACACATTATATTACAGTATTAGACACACAGTATATTACAGTATTAAACACACAGTATATTACAGTATTAGACACACAGTATATTACAGTATTAAACACACAGTATATTACAGTATTAGACACACAGTATATTACAGTATTAGACACACAGTATATTACAGTATTTGACACACAGTATATTACAGTATTTGACACACAGTATATTACAGTATTAGACACAGTATATTACAGTATTAGACACGCAGTATATTACAGTATTAGACACGCAGTATATTACAGTATTAGACACAGTATATTAAGGTATTAGACACACAGTATATTACAGTATTAGACACACAGTATATTACAGTATTTGACACAGTATATTACAGTATTAGACACACAGTATATTACAGTATTAGACACACAGTATATTACAGTATTAGACACACAGTATATTACAGTATTAGACACACAGTATATTACAGTATTAGACACACAGTATATTACAGTATTAGACACACAGTATATTACAGTATTAGACACACAGTATATTACAGTATTAGACACACTGTATATTACAGTATTAGACACACAGTATATTACAGTATTTGACACACAGTATATTACAGTATTTGACACACAGTATATTACAGTATTAGACACAGTATATTACAGTATTAGACACGCAGTATATTACAGTATTAGACACGCAGTATATTACAGTATTAGACACAGTATATTAAGGTATTAGACACACAGTATATTACAGTATTATACACACAGTATATTACAGTATTTGACACAGTATATTACAGTATTAGACACACAGTATATTACAGTATTAGACACACAGTATATTACAGTATTAGACACACAGTATATTACAGTATTAGACACACAGTATATTACAGTATTAGACACACAGTATATTACAGTATTAGACACGCAGTATATTACAGTATTAGACACGCAGTATATTACAGTATTAAACACGCAGTATATTACAGTATTAGACACGCAGTATATTACAGTATTAGACACGCAGTATATTACAGTATTAGACACACAGTATATTACAGTATTAGACACACAGTATATTACAGTATTAGACACACAGTATATTACAGTATTAAACACACAGTATATTACAGTATTAGACACACAGTATATTACAGTATTAGACACACAGTATATTACAGTATTAAACACACAGTATATTACAGTATTAGACACACAGTATATTACAGTATTAGACACACAGTATATTACAGTATTAGACACACAGTATATTACAGTATTAAACACACAGTATATTACAGTATTAGACACACAGTATATTACAGTATTAGACACACAGTATATTACAGTATTAGACACACAGTATATTACAGTATTAGACACACAGTATATTACAGTATTAGACACACAGTATATTACAGTATTAGACACACAGTATATTACAGTATTAGACACACAGTATATTACAGTATTAGACACACAGTATATTACAGTATTAGACACGCAGTATATTACAGTATTAGACACGCAGTATATTACAGTATTAGATACACAGTATATTACAGTATTAGACACAGTATATAACAGTATTAGACACACAGTATATTAAAGAATTAGACACACAGTATATTACAGTATTAGACACACAGTATATTACAGTATTAGGCACACGGTATATTACAGTATTAGACACACGGTATATTACAGTATTAGACACACTGTATATTACAGTATTAGACACGCAGTATATTACAGTATTAGACACGCAGTATATTACAGTATTAGACACGCAGTATATTACAGTATTAGACACGCAGTATATTACAGTATTAGACACGCAGTATATTACAGTATTAGACACGCAGTATATTACAGTATTAGACACGCAGTATATTACAGTATTAGACACGCAGTATATTACAGTATTAGACACACAGTATATTACAGTATTAGACACACAGTATATTACAGTATTAGACACACAGTATATTACAGTATTAGACACACAGTATATTACAGTATTAGACACACAGTATATTACAGTATTAAACACACATTATATTACAGTATTAGACACACAGTATATTACAGTATTAAACACACAGTATATTACAGTATTAGACACACAGTATATTACAGTATTAAACACACAGTATATTACAGTATTAGACACACAGTATATTACAGTATTAGACACACAGTATATTACAGTATTTGACACACAGTATATTACAGTATTTGACACACAGTATATTACAGTATTAGACACAGTATATTACAGTATTAGACACGCAGTATATTACAGTATTAGACACGCAGTATATTACAGTATTAGACACAGTATATTAAGGTATTAGACACACAGTATATTACAGTATTATACACACAGTATATTACAGTATTTGACACAGTATATTACAGTATTAGACACACAGTATATTACAGTATTAGACACACAGTATATTACAGTATTAGACACACAGTATATTACAGTATTAGACACACAGTATATTACAGTATTAGACACACAGTATATTACAGTATTAGACACGCAGTATATTACAGTATTAGACACGCAGTATATTACAGTATTAAACACGCAGTATATTACAGTATTAGACACGCAGTATATTACAGTATTAGACACGCAGTATATTACAGTATTAGACACACAGTATATTACAGTATTAGACACACAGTATATTACAGTATTAGACACGCAGTATATTACAGTATTAGACACACAGTATATTACAGTATTAGACACACAGTATATTACAGTATTAGACACACAGTATATTACAGTATTAAACACACAGTATATTACAGTATTAGACACACAGTATATTACAGTATTAGACACACAGTATATTACAGTATTAAACACACAGTATATTACAGTATTAGACACACAGTATATTACAGTATTAGACACACCGTATATTACAGTATTAGACACACAGTATATTACAGTATTAAACACACAGTATATTACAGTATTAGACACACAGTATATTACAGTATTAGACACACAGTATATTACAGTATTAGACACACAGTATATTACAGTATTAGACACACAGTATATTACAGTATTAGACACACAGTATATTACAGTATTAGACACGCAGTATATTACAGTATTAGACACACAGTATATTACAGTATTAGATACACAGTATATTACAGTATTAGACACAGTATATAACAGTATTAGACACACAGTATATTAAAGAATTAGACACACAGTATATTACAGTATTAGACACACAGTATATTACAGTATTAGGCACACGGTATATTACAGTATTAGACACACGGTATATTACAGTATTAGACACCCAGTATATTACAGTATTAGACACGCAGTATATTACAGTATTAGACACGCAGTATATTACAGTATTAGACACGCAGTATATTACAGTATTAGACACGCAGTATATTACAGTATTAGACACGCAGTATATTACAGTATTAGACACGCAGTATATTACAGTATTAGACACGCAGTATATTACAGTATTAGACACGCAGTATATTACAGTATTAGACACGTAGTATATTACAGTATTAGACACACAGTATATTACAGTATTAGACACACAGTATATTACAGTATGAGACACACAGTATATTACAGTATGAGACACACAGTATATTACAGTATGAGACACACAGTATATTACAGTATTAGACACACAGTATATTACAGTATTAGACACACAGTATATTACAGTATTAGACACACAGTATATTACAGTATTAGACACACAGTATATTACAGTATTAGACACACAGTATATTACAGTATTAGACACACAGTATATTACAGTATTAGACACACTGTATATTACAGTATTAGACACGCAGTATATTACAGTATTAGACACGCAGTATATTACAGTATTAGACACGCAGTATATTACAGTATTAGACACGCAGTATATTACAGTATTAGACACGCAGTATATTACAGTATTAGACACGCAGTATATTACAGTATTAGACACGCAGTATATTACAGTATTAGACACGCAGTATATTACAGTATTAGACACGCAGTATATTACAGTATTAGACACGCAGTATATTACAGTATTAGACACACAGTATATTACAGTATTAGACACACAGTATATTACAGTATTAGACACACAGTATATTACAGTATTAAACACACAGTATATTACAGTATTAGACACACAGTATATTACAGTATTAAACACACAGTATATTACAGTATTAGACACACAGTATATTACAGTATTAGACACACAGTATATTACAGTATTAGACACACAGTATATTACAGTATTTGACACACAGTATATTACAGTATTAGACACAGTATATTACAGTATTAGACACACAGTATATTACAGTATTAGACACGCAGTATATTACAGTATTAGACACAGTATATTAAGGTATTAGACACACAGTATATTACAGTATTAGACACACAGTATATTACAGTATTAGACACACAGTATATTACAGTATTAGACACACAGTATATTACAGTATTAGACACACAGTATATTACAGTATTAGACACACAGTATATTACAGTATTAGACACACAGTATATTACAGTATTAGACACGCAGTATATTACAGTATTAGACACGCAGTATATTACAGTATTAGACACGCAGTATATTACAGTATTAGACACGCAGTATATTACAGTATTAGACACACAGTATATTACAGTATTAGACACACAGTATATTACAGTATTAGACACACAGTATATTACAGTATTAGACACACAGTATATTACAGTATTAAACACACAAGTATATTACAGTATTAGACACACAGTATATTACAGTATTAGGCGCACAGTATATTACAGTGTTAGACACGCAGTATATTACAGTATTAGACACACAGTATATTACAGTATTAGACACACAGTATATTACAGTATTAGACACACAGTATATTACAGTATTAAACACGCAGTATATTACAGTATTAGACACACACTATATTACAGTATTAGACACAGTATATTACAGTATTAGACACACACTATATTACAGTATTAGACACAGTATATTACAGTATTAAACACACAGTATATTACAGTATTAAACACACAGTATATTACAGTATTAGACACACAGTATATTACAGTATTAGACACACAGTATATTACAGTGTTAGACACACAGTATATTACAGTATTAGACACACAGTATATTACAGTATTAGACACACAGTATATTACAGTATTAGACACAGTATATTACAGTATTAGACACACAGTATATTACAGTATTAGACACACAGTATATTACAGTATTAGACACACAGTATATTACAGTATTAGACACACAGTATATTACAGTATTAGACACACAGTATATTACAGTATTAGACACACAGTATATTACAGTATTAGACACGCAGTATATTACAGTATTAGACACGCAGTATATTACAGTATTAGACACACAGTATATTACAGTATTAGACACGCAGTATATTACAGTATTAGACACACAGTATATTACAGTATTAGACACACAGTATATTACAGTATTAGACACAGTATATTACAGTATTAGACACACAGTATATTACAGTATTAGACACACGGTATATTACAGTATTAGGCACACGGTATATTACAGTATTAGACACACAGTATATTACAGTATTAGACACCCAGTATATTACAGTATTAGACACACAGTATATTACAGTATTAGACACGCAGTATATTACAGTATTAGACACGCAGTATATTACAGTATTAGACACGCAGTATATTACAGTATTAGACACGCAGTATATTACAGTATTAGACACGCAGTATATTACAGTATTAGACACGCAGTATATTACAGTATTAGACACGCAGTATATTACAGTATTAGACACGCAGTATATTACAGTATTAGACACACAGTATATTACAGTATTAGACACCCAGTATATTACAGTATGAGACACACAGTATATTACAGTATTAGACACGCAGTATATTACAGTATTAGACACGCAGTATATTACAGTATTAGACACACAGTATATTACAGTATTAAACACACAGTATATTACAGTATTAGACACACAGTATATTACAGTATTAGACACACAGTATATTACAGTATGAGACACACAGTATATTACAGTATTAGACACACAGTATATTACAGTATTAGACACACAGTATATTACAGTATTAAACACACAGTATATTACAGTATTAAACACACAGTATATTACAGTATTAGACACACAGTATATTACAGTACTAAACACACAGTATATTACAGTATTAGACACACAGTATATTACAGTATTAGACACACAGTATATTACAGTATTAGACACACAGTATATTACAGTATTAGACACACAGTATATTACAGTATTAGACACACAGTATATTACAGTATTAGACACGCTGTATATTACAGTATTAGACACGCAGTATATTACAGTATTAGACACGCAGTATATTACAGTATTAGACACGCAGTATATTACAGTATTAGACACGCAGTATATTACAGTATTAGACACGCAGTATATTACAGTATTAGACACGCAGTATATTACAGTATTAGACACGCAGTATATTACAGTATTAGACACGCAGTATATTACAGTATTAGACACGCAGTATATTACAGTATTAGACACACAGTATATTACAGTATTAGACACACAGTATATTACAGTATTAGACACACAGTATATTACAGTATTAGACACACAGTATATTACAGTATTAAACGCACATTATATTACAGTATTAGACACACAGTATATTACAGTATTAAACACACAGTATATTACAGTATTAGACACACAGTATATTACAGTATTAGACACACAGTATATTACAGTATTTGACACACAGTATATTACAGTATTTGACACACAGTATATTACAGTATTAGACACAGTATATTACAGTATTAGACACGCAGTATATTACAGTATTAGACACGCAGTATATTACAGTATTAGACACAGTATATTAAGGTATTAGACACACAGTATATTACAGTATTAGACACACAGTATATTACAGTATTTGACACACAGTATATTACAGTATTAGACACAGTATATTAAGGTATTAGACACACAGTATATTACAGTATTAGACACACAGTATATTACAGTATTAGACACACAGTATATTACAGTATTAAACACACAGTATATTACAGTATTAGACACACAGTATATTACAGTATTAGACACACAGTATATTACAGTATTTGACACACAGTATATTACAGTATTTGACACACAGTATATTACAGTATTAGACACAGTATATTACAGTATTAGACACGCAGTTTATTACAGTATTAGACACGCAGTATATTACAGTATTAGACACAGTATATTAAGGTATTAGACACACAGTATATTACAGTATTAGACACACAGTATATTACAGTATTAGACACACAGTATATTACAGTATTAGACACACAGTATATTACAGTATTAGACACACAGTATATTACAGTATTAGACACACAGTATATTACAGTATTAGACACACAGTATATTACAGTATTACACACAGTATATTACAGTATTAGACACACAGTATATTACAGTATTAGACACACAGTATATTACAGTATTAGACACACAGTATATTACAGTATTAGACACACAGTATATTACAGTATTAGACACACAGTATATTACAGTATTAGACACACAGTATATTACAGTATTAGACACGCAGTATATTACAGTATTAGACACGCAGTATATTACAGTATTAAACACGCAGTATATTACAGTATTAGACACGCAGTATATTACAGTATTAGACACGCAGTATATTACAGTATTAGACACACAGTATATTACAGTATTAGACACACAGTATATTACAGTATTAGACACACAGTATATTACAGTATTAAACACACAGTATATTACAGTATTAGACACACAGTATATTACAGTATTAGACACACAGTATATTACAGTATTAAACACACAGTATATTACAGTATTAGACACACAGTATATTACAGTATTAGACACACAGTATATTACAGTATTAGACACACAGTATATTACAGTATTAAACACACAGTATATTACAGTATTAGACACACAGTATATTACAGTATTAGACACACAGTATATTACAGTATTAGACACACAGTATATTACAGTATTAGACACACAGTATATTACAGTATTAGACACACAGTATATTACAGTATTAGACACACAGTATATTACAGTATTAGACACACAGTATATTACAGTATTAGACACACAGTATATTACAGTATTAGACACGCAGTATATTACAGTATTAGACACACAGTATATTACAGTATTAGACACACAGTATATTACAGTATTAGACACAGTATATAACAGTATTAGACACACAGTATATTAAAGAATTAGACACACAGTATATTACAGTATTAGACACACAGTATATTACAGTATTAGGCACACGGTATATTACAGTATTAGACACACGGTATATTACAGTATTAGACACCCAGTATATTACAGTATTAGACACGCAGTATATTACAGTATTAGACACGCAGTATATTACAGTATTAGACACGCAGTATATTACAGTATTAGACACGCAGTATATTACAGTATTAGACACGCAGTATATTACAGTATTAGACACGCAGTATATTACAGTATTAGACACGCAGTATATTACAGTATTAGACACGCAGTATATTACAGTATTAGACACGCAGTATATTACAGTATTAGACACGCAGTATATTACAGTATTAGACACACAGTATATTACAGTATGAGACACACAGTATATTACAGTATGAGACACACAGTATATTACAGTATGAGACACACAGTATATTACAGTATTAGACACACAGTATATTACAGTATTAGACACACAGTATATTACAGTATTAGACACACAGTATATTACAGTATTAGACACACAGTATATTACAGTATTAGACACACAGTATATTACAGTATTAGACACACAGTATATTACAGTATTAGACACACTGTATATTACAGTATTAGACACGCAGTATATTACAGTATTAGACACGCAGTATATTACAGTATTAGACACGCAGTATATTACAGTATTAGACACGCAGTATATTACAGTATTAGACACGCAGTATATTACAGTATTAGACACGCAGTATATTACAGTATTAGACACGCAGTATATTACAGTATTAGACACGCAGTATATTACAGTATTAGATACGCAGTATAATTACAGTATTAGACACACAGTATATTACAGTATTAGACACACAGTATATTACAGTATTAGACACACAGTATATTACAGTATTAGACACACAGTATATTACAGTATTAAACACACAGTATATTACAGTATTAGACACACAGTATATTACAGTATTAAACACACAGTATATTACAGTATTAGACACACAGTATATTACAGTATTAGACACACAGTATATTACAGTATTTGACACACAGTATATTACAGTATTTGACACACAGTATATTACAGTATTAGACACAGTATATTACAGTATTAGACACGAAGTATATTACAGTATTAGACACGCAGTATATTACAGTATTAGACACAGTATATTAAGGTATTAGACACACAGTATATTACAGTATTAGACACACAGTATATTACAGTATTAGACACACAGTATATTACAGTATTAGACACACAGTATATTACAGTATTAGACACACAGTATATTACAGTATTAGACACACAGTATATTACAGTATTAGACACACAGTATATTACAGTATTAGACACACAGTATATTACAGTATTAGACACGCAGAATATTACAGTATTAGACACGCAGTATATTACAGTATTAGACACGCAGTATATTACAGTATTAGACACGCAGTATATTACAGTATTAGACACACAGTATATTACAGTATTAGACACACAGTATATTACAGTATTAGACACACAGTATATTACAGTATTAGACACACAGTATATTACAGTATTAAACACACAGTATATTACAGTATTAGACACACAGTATATTACAGTATTAGGCGCACAGTATATTACAGTGTTAGACACGCAGTATATTACAGTATTAGACACACAGTATATTACAGTATTAAACACACAGTATATTACAGTATTAGACACACAGTATATTACAGTATTAGACACACAGTATATTACAGTATTAGACACACAGTATATTACAATATTAGGCGCACAGTATATTACAGTGTTAGACACGCAGTATATTACAGTATTAGACACACAGTATATTACAGTATTAAACACACAGTATATTACAGTATTAAACACACAGTATATTACAGTATTAGACACACAGTATATTACAGTATTAGACACGCAGTATATTACAGTATTAGACACAGTATATTACAGTATTAGACTCGCAGTATATTACAGTATTAGACACGCAGTTTATTACAGTATTAGACACACAGTATATTACAGTATTAGACTCGCAGTATATTACAGTATTAGACACGCAGTTTATTACAGTATTAGACACACAGTATATTACAGTATTAGACACACAGTATATTACAGTATTAGACACACAGTATATTACAGTATTAAACACGCAGTATATTACAGTATTAGACACACACTATATTACAGTATTAGACACAGTATATTACAGTATTAGACACACACTATATTACAGTATTAGACACAGTATATTACAGTATTAAACACACAGTATATTACAGTATTAAACACACAGTATATTACAGTATTAGACACACAGTATATTACAGTATTAGACACACAGTATATTACAGTGTTAGACACACAGTATATTACAGTATTAGACACGCAGTATATTACAGTATGAGACACGCAGTATATTACAGTATTAGACACACAGTATATTACAGTATTAGACACACAGTATATTACAGTATTAGACACACAGTATATTACAGTATTAGACACACAGTATATTACAGTATTAGACACACAGTATATTACAGTATGAGACACACAGTATATTACAGTATTAGACACACAGTATATTACAGTGTTAGACACACAGTATATTACAGTATTAGACACACAGTATATTACAGTATTAAACACACAGTATATTACAGTATTAGACACACAGTATATTACAGTATTAGACACACAGTATATTACAGTATTAGACACACAGTATATTACAGTATTAAACACACAGTATATTACAGTATTAGACACACAGTATATTACAGAATTAGACACACAATATATTACAGTATTAGACACACAGTATATTACAGTATTAGACACGCAGTATATTACAGTATTAGACACGCAGTATATTACAGTATTAGACACGCAGTATATTACAGTATTAGACACGCAGTATATTACAGTATTAGACACGCAGTATATTACAGTATTAGACACACAGTATATTACAGTATTAGACACACAGTATATTACAGTATTAAACACACAGTATATTACAGTATTAGACACACAGTATATTACAGTATTAGACACACAGTATGTTACAGTATTAGACACACAGTATGTTACAGTATTAGACACACAGTATATTACAGTATTAAACACACAGTATATTACAGTATTAAACACGCAGTATATTACAGTATTAGACACGCAGTATATTACAGTATTAGACACACAGTATATTACAGTATTAGACACACACTATATTACAGTATTAGACACACAGTATATTACAGTATTAGACACACAGTATATTACAGTGTTAGACTCACAGTATATTACAGTATTAAACACACAGTATATTACAGTATTAGACACACAGTATATTACAGTATTAGACACACAGTATATTACAGTATTAGACACACAGTATATTACAGTATTAGACACACAGTATATTACAGTATTAAACACACAGTATATTACAGTAGTAGACACACAGTATATTACAGTATTAGACACACAGTATATTACAGTATTAGACACACAGTATATTACAGTATTAGACACACAGTATATTACAGTATTAAACACACAGTATATTACAGTATTAGACACGCAGTATATTACAGTATTAGACACGCAGTATATTACAGTATTAGACACACAGTATATTACAGTATTAAACACACAGTATATTACAGTATTAGACACACAGTATATTACAGTATTAGACACACAGTATATTACAGTATTAGACACACAGTATATTACAGTATTAGACACGCAGTATATTACAGTATTAGACACGCAGTATATTACAGTATTAGACACGCAGTATATTACAGTATTAGACACGCAGTATATTACAGTATTAGACACGCAGTATATTACAGTATTAGACACGCAGTATATTACAGTATTAGACACGCAGTATATTACAGTATTAGACACACAGTATATTACAGTATTAGACACACAGTATATTACAGTATTAGACACACAGTATATTACAGTATTAGACACACTGTATATTACAGTATTAGACACACAGTATATTACAGTATTAGACACACAGTATATTACAGTATTTGACACACAGTAAATTACAGTATTTGACACACAGTATATTACAGTATTAGACACACAGTATATTACAGTATTAGACACGCAGTATATTACAGTATTAGACACGCAGTATATTACAGTATTAGACACAGTATATTACAGTATTAGACACACAGTATATTACAGTATTAGACACAGTATATTACAGTATTAGACACACAGTATATTACAGTATTAGACACACAGTATATTACAGTATTAGACACACAGTATATTACAGTATTAGACACACAGTATATTACAGTATTAGACACGCAGTATATTACAGTATTAAACACGCAGTATATTACAGTATTAGACACACAGTACTGTATATTACAGTATTAGACACAGTATATTACAGTATTAGACACACAGTATATTACAGTATTAGACACACAGTATATTACAGTATTAGACACACAGTATATTACAGTATTAAACACACAGTATATTACAGTATTAGACACACAGTATATTACAGTATTAGACACACAGTATATTACAGTATTAGACACGCAGTATATTACAGTATTAGACACGCAGTATATTACAGTATTAGACACGCAGTATATTACAGTATTAGACACGCAGTATATTACAGTATTAGACACACTGTATATTACAGTATTAGACACACAGTATATTACAGTATTAGGCACACAGTATATTACAGTATTAGGCACACAGTATATTACAGTATTAGACACACGGTATATTACAGTATTAGACACACGGTATATTACAGTATTAGACACACAGTATATTACAGTATTAGACACACAGTACATTACAGTATTAGACACGCAGTACATTACAGTATTAGACACGCAGTACATTACAGTATTAGACACACAGTATATTACAGTATTTGACACACAGTATATTACAGTATTTGACACACAGTATATTACAGTATTAGACACACAGTATATTACAGTATTAGACACGCAGTATATTACAGTATTAGACACGCAGTATATTACAGTATTAGACACAGTATATTACAGTATTAGACACACAGTATATTACAGTATTAGACACACAGTATATTACAGTGTTAGACACACAGTATATTACAGTATTAGACACGCAGTATATTACAGTATTAGACACACAGTATATTACAGTATTAGACACACAGTATATTACAGTATTAGACACGCAGTATATTACAGTATTAGACACACAGTATATTACAGTATTAGACACACAGTATATTACAGTATTAGACACGCAGTATATTACAGTATTAGACACACAGTATATTACAGTATTAGGCACACAGTATATTACAGTATTAGACACACAGTATATTACAGGATTAGACACGCAGTATATTACAGTATTAAACACGCAGTATATTACAGTATTAGACACGCAGTATATTACAGTATTAGACACACAGTATATTACAGTATTAGACACACAGTATATTACAGTATTAGACACAGTATATTACAGTATTAGACACACAGTATATTACAGTATTAGACACACAGTATATTACAGTATTAGACACACAGTATATTACAGTATTAAACACACAGTATATTACAGGATTAGACACACAGTATATTACAGTATTAGACACACAGTATATTACAGTATTAAACACACAGTATATTACAGTATTAGACACGCAGTATATTACAGTATTAGACACACAGTATATTACAGTGTTAGACACACAGTATATTACAGTATTAGACACACAGTATATTACAGTATTAAACACACAGTATATTACAGTATTAGACACACAGTATATTACAGTATTAGACACACAGTATATTACAGTATTAGACACACAGTATATTACAGTATTAGACACGCAGTATATTACAGTATTAGACACGCAGTATATTACAGTATTAGACACGCAGTATATTACAGTATTAGACACGCAGTATATTACAGTATTAGACACGCAGTATATTACAGTATTAGACACCCAGTATATTACAGTATTAGACACACAGTATATTACAGTATTAGACACACAGTATATTACAGTATTAGACACACAGTATATTACAGTATTAGACACACAGTATATTACAGTATTAAACACACAGTATATTACAGTATTAGACACACAGTATATTACAGTATTAGACACACAGTATATTACAGTATTAGACACACAGTATATTACAGTATTAGACACACAGTATATTACAGTATTAAACACACAGTATATTACAGTATTAAACACACAGTATATTACAGTATTAGACACACAGTATATTACAGTATTAGACACACAGTATATTACAGTATTAGACAGACTGTATATTACAGTATTAGACACACAGTATATTACAGTATTAGACACGCAGTATATTACAGTATTAGACACGCAGTATATTACAGTATTAGACACGCAGTATATTACAGTATTAGACACACAGTATATTACAGTATTAGACACACAGTATATTACAGTATTTGACACACAGTATATTACAGTATTAGACACACAGTATATTACAGTATTAGACACGCAGTATATTACAGTATTAGACACGCAGTATATTACAGTATTAGACACACTGTATATTACAGTATTAGACACACAGTATATTACAGTATTAGACACACAGTATATTACAGTATTAGACACGCAGTATATTACAGTATTAGACACGCAGTATATTACAGTATTAGACACGCAGTATATTACAGTATTAGACACACAGTATATTACAGTATTTGACACACAGTATATTACAGTATTTGACACACAGTATATTACAGTATTAGACACACAGTATATTACAGTATTAGACACGCAGTATATTACAGTATTAGACACGCAGTATATTACAGTATTAGACACAGTATATTACAGTATTAGACACACAGTATATTACAGTATTAGACACACAGTATATTACAGTATTAGACACAGTATATTACAGTATTAGACACACAGTATATTACAGTATTAGACACAGTATATTACAGTATTAGACACACAGTATATTACAGTATTAGACACGCAGTATATTACAGTATTAGACACGCAGTATATTACAGTATTAAACACACAGTATATTACAGTATTAGACACACAGTATATTACAGTATTAAACACACAGTATATTACAGGATTAGACACACAGTATATTACAGTATTAGACACACAGTATATTACAGTATTAAACACACAGTATATTACAGTATTAGACACGCAGTATATTACAGTATTAGACACACAGTATATTACAGTATTAGAAACACAGTATATTACAGTGTTAGACACACAGTATATTACAGTATTAGACACACAGTATATTACAGTATTAGACACACAGTATATTACAGTATTAGACACGCAGTATATTACAGTATTAGACACACAGTATATTACAGTATTAGAAACACAGTATATTACAGTGTTAGACACACAGTATATTACAGTATTAGACACACAGTATATTACAGTATTAGACACGCAGTATATTACAGTATTAGACACAGTATATTACAGTATTAGTCACACAGTATATTACAGTATTAGACACACAGTATATTACAGTATTAGACACACAGTATATTACAGTATGAGACACACAGTATATTACAGTATTAGACACACAGTATATTACAGTATTAGACACGCAGTATATTACAGTATTAGACACGCAGTATATTACAGTATTAGACACACAGTATATTACAGTATTAGACACACAGTATATTACAGTATTAGACACACAGTATATTACAGTATTAGACACACAGTATATTACAGTATTAGACACACAGTATATTACAGTATGAGACACACAGTATATTACAGTATTAGACACACAGTATATTACAGTGTTAGACACACAGTATATTACAGTATTAGACACACTGTATATTACAGTATTAGACACACAGTATATTACAGTATTAGACACACAGTATATTACAGTGTTAGACACACAGTATATTACAGTATGAGACACACAGTATATTACAGTATTAGACACACAGTATATTACAGTGTTAGACACACAGTATATTACAGTATTAGACACACAGTATATTACAGTATTAGACACACAGTATATTACAGTATGAGACACACAGTATATTACAGTATGAGACACACAGTATATTAGAGTATTAGACACACAGTATATTACAGTATTAGACACACAGTATATTACAGTATGAGACACACAGTATATTACAGTATGAGACACACAGTATATTACAGTATTAGACACGCAGTATATTACAGTATTAGACACGCAGTATATTACAGTATGAGACACACAGTATATTACAGTATTAGACACACCGTATATTACAGTATTAGACACACAGTATATTACAGTATTAGACACGCAGTATATTACAGTATTAGACACGCAGTATATTACAGTGTTAGACACACAGTATATTACAGTATTAGACACACAGTATATTACAGTATTAAACACACAGTATATTACAGTATTAGACACACAGTATATTACAGTATTAGACACACAGTATATTACAGTATTAGACACACAGTATATTACAGTATTAGACACACAGTATATTACAGTATTAGACACGCAGTATATTACAGTATTAAACACGCAGTATATTACAGTATTAGACACGCAGTATATTACAGTATTAGACACAGTATATTACAGTATTAGACACACAGTATATTACAGTATTAGACACACAGTATATTACAGTATTAGACACACAGTATATTACAGTATTAGACACACAGTATATTACAGTATTAAACACACAGTATATTACAGTATTAAACACACAGTATATTACAGTATTAGACACACAGTATATTACAGTATGAGACACACAGTATATTATAGTATTAGACACACAGTATATTACAGTATGAGACACGCAGTATATTACAGTATTAGACACACAGTATATTACAGTATGAGACACACAGTATATTACAGTATTAGACACGCAGTATATTACAGTATTAAACACACAGTATATTACAGTATTAGACACACAGTATATTACAGTATGAGACACACAGTATATTACAGTATTAGACGCACAGTATATTACAGTATTAGACACGCAGTATATTACAGTATTAGACACACAGTATATTACAGTATTAGACACAGTATATTACAGTATTAGACACACAGTATATTACAGTATTAGACACACAGTATATTACAGTATTAGACACACAGTATATTACAGTATTAGACACACAGTATATTACAGTATTAGACACACAGTATATTACAGTATTAGACACACAGTATATAACAGTATTAGACACGCAGTATATTACAGTATTAGACACGCAGTATATTACAGTATTAGACACAGTATATTACAGTATTAGACACACAGTATATTACAGTATTAGACACACAGTATATTACAGTATTAGACACACAGTATATTACAGTATTAGACACGCAGTATATTACAGTATTAGACACACAGTATATTACAGTATTAGACACACAGTATATTACAGTATTAGACACACAGTTTATTACAGTATTAGACACACAGTATATTACAGTATTAGACACACAGTATATTACAGTATTAGACACACAGTATATTACAGTATTAGACACACAGTATATTACAGTATTAGACACGCAGTATATTACAGTATTAGACACGCAGTATATTACAGTATTAGACACACAGTATATTACAGTATTAGACACACAGTATACTGTATTACAGTATTAGACACACAGTATATTACAGTATGAGACACACAGTATATTACAGTATTAGACACACAGTATATTACAGTATTAGACACACAGTATATTACAGTATTAGACACACAGTATATTACAGTATTAAACACACAGTATATTACAGTATTAGACGCACAGTATATTACAGTATTAGACGCACAGTATATTACAGTATTAGACGCACAGTATATTACAGTATTAGACGCACAGTATATTACAGTATTAGACACACAGTATATTACAGTATTAGACGCACAGTATATTACAGTATTAGACGCACAGTATATTACAGTATTAGACGCACAGTATATTACAGTATTAGACACACAGTATATTACAGTATTAAACACACAGTGTATTACAGTATTAGACGCACAGTATATTACAGTATTAGACACACAGTATATTACAGTATTAGACACACAGTATATTACAGTATTAGACACACAGTATATTACAGTATTAGACACACAGTATATTACAGTATTAGACACACAGTATATTACAGTATTAGACACACAGTATATTACAGTATTAGACACACAGTATATTACAGTATTAGACACACAGTATATTACAGTATTAAACACACAGTATATTACAGTATTAGACACACAGTATATTACAGTATTAGACACACAGTATATTACAGTATTAGACACACAGTATATTACAGTATTAGACACACAGTATATTACAGTATTAGACACACAGTATATTACAGTATTAGACACACAGTATATTACAGTATTAAACACACAGTATATTACAGTATTAGACACACAGTATATTACAGTATTAGACACACAGTATATTACAGTATTAGACACACAGTATATTACAGTATTAGACACACAGTATATTACAGTATTAGACACACAGTATATTACAGTATTAAACACACAGTATATTACAGTATTAGACACACAGTATATTACAGTATTAGACACTCAGTATATTACAGTATTAGACACACAGTATATTACAGTATTAGACACACAGTATATTACAGTATTAGACACACAGTATATTACAGTATTAGACACACAGTATATTACAGTATTAGACACGCAGTATATTACAGTATTAAACACGCAATATATTACAGTATTAGACACACAGTATATTACAGTATTAGGCACACAGTATATTACAGTATTAAACACACAGTATATTACAGTATTAGACACACAGTATATTACAGTATTAGACACACAGTATATTACAGTATTAGACACACAGTATATTACAGTATTAGACACACAGTATATTACAGTATTAGACACACAGTATATTACAGTATTAGACACACAGTATATTACAGTATTAGACACACAGTATATTACAGTATTAGACACACAGTATATTACAGTATTAGACACACAGTATATTACAGTATTAAACACACAGTATATTACAGTATTAGACACACAGTATATTACAGTATTAGACACACAGTATATTACAGTATTAGACACACAGTATATTACAGTATTAGACACACAGTATATTACAGTATTAGACACACAGTATATTACAGTATTAGACACACAGTATATTACAGTATTAAACACACAGTATATTACAGTATTAGACACACAGTATATTACAGTATTAGACACACAGTATATTACAGTATTAGACACACAGTATATTACAGTATTAGACACACAGTATATTACAGTATTAGACACACAGTATATTACAGTATTAGACACACAGTATATTACAGTATTAGACACACTGTATATTACAGTATTAAACACACAGTATATTACAGTATTAGACACACAGTATATTACAGTATTAGACACACAGTATATTACAGTATTAGACACACAGTATATTACAGTATTTGACACACAGTATATTACAGTATTTGACACACAGTATATTACAGTATTAGACACACAGTATATTACAGTATTAGACACACAGTATATTACAGTATTTGACACGCAGTATATTACAGTATTTGACACACAGTATATTACAGTATTAGACACGCAGTATATTACAGTATTAGACACGCAGTATATTACAGTATTAGACACACAGTATATTACAGTATTAGACACACAGTATATTACAGTATTAGACACACAGTATATTACAGTATTAGACACGCAGTATATTACAGTATTAGACACGCAGTATATTACAGTATTAGACACACAGTATATTACAGTATTAGACACACAGTATATTACAGTATTAGACACGCAGTATATTACAGTATTAGACACGCAGTATATTACAGTATTAGACACGCAGTATATTACAGTATTAGACACACAGTATATTACAGTATTAGACACACAGTATATTACAGTATTAGACACACAGTATATTACAGTATTAGACACACAGTATATTACAGTATTAGACACACAGTATATTACAGTATTAGACACACAGTATATTACAGTATTAGACACACAGTATATTACAGTATTAGACACACAGTATATTACAGTATTAACACACAGTATATTACAGTATTAGACACACAGTATATTACAGTATTAGACACACAGTATATTACAGTATTAGACACACAGTATATTACAGTATTAGACACACAGTATATTACAGTATTAGACACACAGTATATTACAGTATTAGACACACAGTATATTACAGTATTAAACACACAGTATATTACAGTATTAGACACACAGTATATTACAGTATTAGACACACAGTATATTACAGTATTAGACACACAGTATATTACAGTATTAGACACACAGTATATTACAGTATTAGACACACAGTATATTACAGTATTAGACACACAGTATATTACAGTATTAGACACACAGTATATTACAGTATTAGACACACAGTATATTACAGTATTAAACACACAGTATTTTACAGTATTAGACACACTGTATATTACAGTATTAGACACACAGTATATTACAGTATTAGACACACAGTATATTACAGTATTTGACACACAGTATATTACAGTATTAGACACACAGTATATTACAGTATTAGACACGCAGTATATTACAGTATTAGACACGCAGTATATTACAGTATTAGACACAGTATATTACAGTATTAGACACACAGTATATTACAGTATTAGACACACAGTATATTACAGTATTAGACACAGTATATTACAGTATTAGACACACAGTATATTACAGTATTAGACACAGTATATTACAGTATTAGACACACAGTATATTACAGTATTAGACACGCAGTATATTACAGTATTAGACACGCAGTATATTACAGTATTAAACACACAGTATATTACAGTATTAGACACACAGTATATTACAGTATTAAACACACAGTATATTACAGGATTAGACACACAGTATATTACAGTATTAGACACACAGTATATTACAGTATTAAACACACAGTATATTACAGTATTAGACACGCAGTATATTACAGTATTAGACACACAGTATATTACAGTATTAGACACACAGTATATTACAGTGTTAGACACACAGTATATTACAGTATTAGACACACAGTATATTACAGTGTTAGACACACAGTATATTACAGTATTAGACACACAGTATATTACAGTATTAGACACGCAGTATATTACAGTATTAGACACACAGTATATTACAGTATTAGGCACACAGTATATTACAGTATTAGACGCACAGTATATTACAGTATTAGACACACAGTATATTACAGTGTTAGACACAGTATATTACAGTGTTAGACACACAGTATATTACAGTATTAGACACACAGTATATTACAGTATTAGACACACAGTATATTACAGTATTAGACACACAGTATATTACAGTATTAGACGCACAGTATATTACAGTATTAGACACACAGTATATTACAGTGTTAGACACAGTATATTACAGTGTTAGACACACAGTATATTACAGTATTAGACACACAGTATATTACAGTATTAAACACACAGTATATTACAGTATTAAACACACAGTATATTACAGTATTAGACACACAGTATATTACAGTATTAGACACACAGTATATTACAGTATTAGACACACAGTATATTACAGTATTAGACACACAGTATATTACAGTATTAGACACGCAGTATATTACAGTATTAAACACGCAGTATATTACAGTATTAGACACACAGTATATTACAGTATTAGACACAGTATATTACAGTATTAGACACACAGTATATTACAGTATTAGACACACAGTATATTACAGTATTAGACACACAGTATATTACAGTATTAGACACACAGTATATTACAGTATTAAACACACAGTATATTACAGTATTAAACACACAGTATATTACAGTATTAGACACACAGTATATTACAGTATGAGACACACAGTATATTATAGTATTAGACACACAGTATATTACAGTATGAGACACGCAGTATATTACAGTATTAGACACGCAGTTTATTACAGTATGAGACACACAGTATATTACAGTATTAGACACGCAGTATATTACAGTATTAAACACACAGTATATTACAGTATTAGACACACAGTATATTACAGTATGAGACACACAGTATATTACAGTATTAGACGCACAGTATATTACAGTATTAGACGCGCAGTATATTACAGTATTAGACACACAGTATATTACAGTATTAGACACAGTATATTACAGTATTAGACACACAGTATATTACAGTATTAGACACACAGTATATTACAGTATTAGACACGCAGTATATTACAGTATTAAACACACAGTATATTACAGTATTAGACACACAGTATATTACAGTTGAGACACACAGTATATTACAGTATTAGACGCACAGTATATTACAGTATTAGACACGCAGTATATTACAGTATTAGACACGCAGTATATTACAGTATTAGACACAGTATATTACAGTATTAGACACACAGTATATTACAGTATTAGACACGCAGTATATTACAGTATTAGACACCAGTATATTACAGTATTAGACACGCAGTATATTACAGTATTAGACGCGCAGTATATTACAGTATTAGACGCACAGTATATTACAGTATTTGACACGCAGTATATTACAGTATTAGACACACAGTATATTACAGTATTAGACACACAGTATATTACAGTATTAGACACACAGTATATTACAGTATTAGACACACAGTATATTACAGTATTAGACACACAGTATATTACAGTATTAGACACACAGTATATTACAGTATTAGACACGCAGTATATTACAGTATTAGACACGCAGTATATTACAGTATTAGACACAGTATATTACAGTATTAGACACACAGTGTATTACAGTATTAGACACACAGTATATTACAGTATTAGACACACAGTATATTACAGTATTAGACACGCAGTATATTACAGTATTAGACACACAGTATATTACAGTATTAGACACACAGTATATTACAGTATTAGACACACAGTATATTACAGTATTAGACACACAGTATATTACAGTATTAGACACACAGTATATTACAGTATTAGACACACAGTATATTACAGTATTAGACACACAGTATATTACAGTATTAGACACACAGTATATTACAGTATTAGACACACAGTATATTACAGTATTAGACACACAGTATATTACAGTATTAGACACACAGTATATTACAGTATTAGACACACAGTATATTACAGTATTAAACACACAGTATATTACAGTATTAGACACACAGTATATTACAGTATTAGACACACAGTATATTACAGTATTAGACACACAGTATATTACAGTATTAGACACACAGTATATTACAGTATTAGACACACAGTATATTACAGTATTAAACACACAGTATATTACAGTATTAGACACACAGTATATTACAGTATTAGACACACAGTATATTACAGTATTAGACACACAGTATATTACAGTATTAGACACACAGTATATTACAGTATTAGACACACAGTATATTACAGTATTAGACACACAGTATATTACAGTATTAAACACACAGTATATTACAGTATTAGACACAGTATATTACAGTATTAGACACACAGTATATTACAGTATTAGACACACAGTATATTACAGTATTAGACACACAGTATATTACAGTATTAAACACACAGTATATTACAGTATTAGACACACTGTATATACAGTATTAGACACACTGTATATTACAGTATTAGACACACAGTATATTACAGTATTAGACACACAGTATATTACAGTATTAGACACACAGTATATTACAGTATGAGACACACTGTATATTACAGTATTAGACACACAGTATATTACAGTATTAGACACACAGTATATTACAGTATTAGACACACAGTATATTACAGTATTAAACACACAGTATATTACAGTATTAGACACACAGTATATTACAGTATTAGACACACAGTATATTACAGTATTAGACACACAGTATATTACAGTATTAGACACACAGTATATTACAGTATTAGACACACAGTATATTACAGTATTAGACACACAGTATATTACAGTATGAGACACACAGTATATTACAGTATTAGACACACAGTATATTACAGTATTAGACACACAGTATATTACAGTATTAGACACACAGTATATTACAGTATTAGACACACAGTATATTACAGTATTTGACACACAGTATATTACAGTATTAGACACACAGTATATTACAGTATTAGACACGCAGTATATTACAGTATTAGACACGCAGTATATTACAGTATTAGACACAGTATATTACAGTATTAGACACACAGTATATTACAGTATTAGACACACAGTATATTACAGTATTAGACACAGTATATTACAGTATTAGACACACAGTATATTACAGTATTAAACACACAGTATATTACAGTATTAGACACACAGTATATTACAGTATTAGACACGCAGTATATTACAGTATTAAACACGCAGTATATTACAGTATTAGACACGCAGTATATTACAGTATTAGACACACAGTATATTACAGTATTAGACACACAGTATATTACAGTATTAGACACACAGTATATTACAGTATTAGACACACAGTATATTACAGTATTAAACACACAGTATATTACAGTATTAGACACACAGTATATTACAGTATTAGACACACAGTATATTACAGTATTAGGCACACAGTATATTACAGTATTAGACACACAGTATATTACAGTATTAAACACGCAGTATATTACAGTATTAGACACACAGTATATTACAGTATTAGACACACAGTATATTACAGTATTAGACACACAGTATATTACAGTATTTGACACACAGTATATTACAGTATTAGACACACAGTATATTACAGTATTAGACACACAGTATATTACAGTATTAGACACACAGTATATTACAGTATTAGACACACAGTATATTACAGTATTAGACACACAGTATATTACAGTATTAGACACGCAGTATATTACAGTATTAGACACGCAGTATATTACAGTATTAGACACGCAGTATATTACAGTATTAGACACACAGTATATTACAGTATTAGACGCACAGTATATTACAGTATTAGACGCACAGTATATTACAGTATTAGACGCACAGTATATTACAGTATTAGACGCACAGTATATTACAGTATTAGACACACAGTATATTACAGTATTAGACGCACAGTATATTACAGTATTAGACGCACAGTATATTACAGTATTAGACACACAGTATATTACAGTATTAGACACACAGTATATTACAGTATTAGACACACAGTATATTACAGTATTAGACGCACAGTATATTACAGTATTAGACACACAGTATATTACAGTATTAAACACACAGTATATTACAGTATTAGACACACAGTATATTACAGTATTAGACACGCAGTATATTACAGTATTAGACACGCAGTATATTACAGTATTAGACACAGTATATTACAGTATTAGACACACAGTATATTACAGTATTAGACACACAGTATAATTACAGTATTAGACACAGTATATTACAGTATTAGACACACAGTATATTACAGTATTAGACACAGTATATTACAGTATTAGACACACAGTATATTACAGTATTAAACACACAGTATATTACAGGATTAGACACACAGTATATTACAGTATTAGACACGCAATATATTACAGTATTAAAACACGCAGTATATTACAGTATTAGACACGCAGTATATTACAGTATTAGACACACAGTATATTACAGTATTAGACACACAGTATATTACAGTATTAGACACACAGTATATTACAGTATTAGACACACAGTATATTACAGTATTAGACACACAGTATATTACAGTATTAGAACACACAGTATATTACAGTATTAGACACACAGTATATTACAGTATTAGACACACAGTATATTACAGTATTAGACACACAGTATATTACAGTATTAGACACACAGTATATTACAGTATTAGACACACAGTATATTACAGTATTAGACACACAGTATATTACAGTATTAGACACACAGTATATTACAGTATTAGACACACAGTATATTACAGTATTAGACACGCAGTATATTACAGTATTAGACACACAGTATATTACAGTATTAGACACACAGTATATTACAGTATTAGACACACAGTATATTACAGTATTAGACACAACAGTATATTACAGTATTAGACACACAGTATATTACAGGATTAGAACACACAGTATATTACAGTATTAGACACAGAGTATATACAGTGTGAGACACACAGTATATTACAGTATTAGACGCACAGTATATTACAGTATTAGACACACAGTATATTACAGTATTAGACACACAGTATATTACAGTATTAGACACACAGTATATTACAGTATTAGACACGCAGTATATTACAGTATTAGACACTCAGTATATTACAGTATTAGACACCAGTATATTACAGTATTAGACACACAGTATATTACAGTATTAGACACACAGTATATTACAGTATTAGACACACAGTATATTACAGTATTAGACACACAGTATATTACAGTATTAGACACACAGTATATTACAGTATTAGACACACAGTATATTACAGTATTAGACACACAGTATATTACAGTATTAGACACGCAGTATATTACAGTATTAGACACACAGTATATTACAGTATTAGACACACAGTATATTACAGTATTAGACACACAGTATATTACAGTATTAGACACACAGTATATTACAGTATTAGACACACAGTATATTACAGTATTAGACACGCAGTATATTACAGTATGAGACACACAGTATATTACAGTATTAGACACACAGTATATTACAGTATTAGACACCAGTATGTTACAGTATTAGACACGCAGTATATTACAGTATTAGACACGCAGTATATTACAGTATTAGACACACAGTATATTACAGTATTAAACACACAGTATATTACAGTATTAGACACAGTATATTACAGTATTAGACACACAGTATATTACAGTATTAGACACACAGTATATTACAGTATTAGACACACAGTATATTACAGTATTAGACACACAGTATATTACAGTATTAGACACACAGTATATTACAGTATTAGACACACAGTATATTACAGTATTAGACACACAGTATATTACAGTATTTAGACACACAGTATATTACAGTATTAGACACACAGTATATTACAGTATTAGACACACAGTATATTACAGTATTAGACACACAGTATATTACAGTATTAAACACACAGTATATTACAGTATTAGACACACAGTATATTACAGTATTAAACACACAGTATATTACAGTATTAGACACGCAGTATATTACAGTATTAAACACACAGTATATTACAGATTAGACACGCAGTATATTACAGTATTAGACACACAGTATATTACAGTATTAAACACACAGTATATTACAGTATTAGACACACAGTATATTACAGTATTAGACACACAGTATATTACAGTATTAGACACACAGTATATTACAGTATTAAACACACAGTATATTACAGTATTAGACACACAGTATATTACAGTATTAGACACACAGTATATTACAGTATGAGACACACAGTATATTACAGTATTAAACACACAGTATATTACAGTAGTTAGACACACAGTATATTACAGTATTAGACACACAGTATATTACAGTATTAGACACACAGTATATTACAGTATTAAACACACAGTATATTACAGTGTTAGACACACAGTATATTACAGTATTAGACACACTGTATATTTACAGTATTAGACACACAGTATATTACAGTATTAGACACACAGTATATTACAGTATTAAACACACAGTATATTACAGTGTTAGACACACAGTATATTACAGTATTAGACACACAGTATATTACAGTATTAGACACACAGTATATTACAGTATTAGACACACAGTATATTACAGTATTAAACACACTGTATATTACAGTATTAGACGCACAGTATATTACAGTATTAAACACACAGTATATTACAGTATTAGACACACAGTATATTACAGTATTAGACACACAGTATATTACAGTATTAGACACACAGTATATTACAGTATTAAACACACAGTATATTACAGTATTAGACGCACAGTATATTACAGTATTAGACACACAGTATATTACAGTATTAGACACGCAGTATATTACAGTATTAGACACACAGTATATTACAGTATGAGACACGCAGTATATTACAGTATTAGACACACAGTATATTACAGTATTAGACACACAGTATATTACAGTATGAGACACACAGTATATTACAGTATTAGACACACGGTATATTACAGTATTAAACACACAGTATATTACAGTATTAGACACACAGTATATTACAGTATTAGACACACTGTATATTACAGTATTAGACACACAGTATATTACAGTATGAGACACGCAGTATATTACAGTATTAGACACACAGTATATTACAGTATTAGACACACAGTATATTACAGTATTAGACACACGGTATATTACAGTATTAGACACACAGTATATTACAGTATTAAACACACAGTATATTACAGTATTAGACACACAGTATATTACAGTATTAGACACGCAGTATATTACAGTATTAGACACACAGTATATTACAGTATTAGACACACAGTATATTACAGTATTAGACACACAGTATATTACAGTATTAGACACACAGTATATTACAGTATTAGACACGCAGTATATTACAGTATTAGACACACAGTATATTACAGTATTAGACACGCAGTATATTACAGTATTAGACACACAGTATATTACAGTATTAGACACACAGTATATTACAGTATTAGACACACAGTATATTACAGTATTAGACACACAGTATATTACAGTATTAAACACACAGTATATTACAGTATTAGACACACAGTATATTACAGTATTAGACACACAGTATATTACAGTATTAGACACACAGTATATTACAGTATTAGACACACAGTATATTTACAGTATTAAACACACAGTATATTACAGTATTAGACACACAGTATATTACAGTATTAGACACACAGTATATTACAGTATTAGAACACACAGTATATTACAGTATTAGACACACAGTATATTACAGTATTAGACACGCAGTATATTACAGTATTAGACACACAGTATATTACAGTATTAGACACACAGTATATTACAGTATTAGACACACAGTATATTACAGTATTAGACACACAGTATATTACAGTATTAGACACACAGTATATTACAGTATTAGACACACAGTATATTACAGTATTAGACACACAGTATATTACAGTATTAGACACACAGTATATTACAGTATTAGACACACAGTATATTACAGTATTAGGACACACAGTATATTACAGTATTAGACACACAGTATATTACAGTATTAGACACACAGTATATTACAGTATTAGACACACAGTATATTACAGTTTTAGACACACAGTATATTACAGTATTAGACACACAGTATATTACAGTATTAGACACACAGTATATTACAGTATTAGACACACAGTATATTACAGTATTAGACACACAGTATATTACAGTATTAGACACACAGTATATTACAGTATTAAGACACACAGTATATTACAGTATTAGACACACAGTATATTACAGTATTAGACACACAGTATATTACAGTATTAGACACCAGTATATTACAGTATTAGACACACAGTATATTACAGTATTAGACACACAGTATATTACAGTATTAGACACACAGTATATTACAGTATTAGACACACAGTATATTACAGTATTAGACACACAGTATATTACAGTATTAGACACACAGTATATTACAGTATTAGACACACAGTATATTACAGTATTAGACACACAGTATATTACAGTATTAGACACCAGTATATTACAGTATTAGACACACAGTATATTACAGTATTAGACACCAGTATATTACAGTATTAGACACGCAGTATATTACAGTATTAGACACACAGTATATTACAGTATTAGACACACAGTATATTACAGTATTAGACACACAGTATATTACAGTATTAGACACACAGTATATTACAGTATTAGACACACAGTATATTACAGTATTAGACACACAGTATATTACAGTATTAGACACACAGTATATTACAGTATTAGACACACAGTATATTACAGTATTAGACACACAGTATATTACAGTATTAGACACACAGTATATTACAGTATTAGACACACAGTATATTACAGTATTAGACACACAGTATATTACAGTATTAGACACACAGTATATTACAGTATTAGACACACAGTATATTACAGTATTAGACACACAGTATATTACAGTATTAGACACACAGTATATTACAGTATTAGACACACAGTATATTACAGTATTAGACACACAGTATATTACAGTATTAGACACACAGTATATTACAGTATTAGACACACAGTATATTACAGTATTAGACACACAGTATATTACAGTATTAGACACACAGTATATTACAGTATTAGACACACAGTATATTACAGTATTAGACACACAGTAATTACAGTATTAGACAGTATTACCGTATTAGACACACAGTATATTACAGTATTAGACACACAGTATATTACAGTATTAGACACACAGTATATTACAGTATTAGACACACAGTATATTACAGTATTAGACACACAGTATATTACAGTATTAGACACACAGTATATTACAGTATTAAGACACACAGTATATTACAGTATTAGACACACAGTATATTACAGTATTAGACACACAGTATATTACAGTATTAGACACACAGTATATTACAGTATTAGACACACAGTATATTACAGTATTAGACACACAGTATATTACAGTATTAGACACACAGTATATTACAGTATTAGACACACAGTATATTACAGTATTAGACACACAGTATATTACAGTATTAGACACACAGTATATTACAGTATTAGACACACAGTATATTACAGTATTAGACACACAGTATATTACAGTATTAGACACACAGTATATTACAGTATTAGACACACAGTATATTACAGTATTAGACACACAGTATATTACAGTATTAGACACACAGTATATTACAGTATTAGACACACAGTATATTACAGTATTAGACACACAGTATATTACAGTATTAGACACACAGTATATTACAGTATTAGACACACAGTATATTACAGTATTAGACACACAGTATATTACAGTATTAGACACACAGTATATTACAGTATTAGACACACAGTATATTACAGTATTAGACACACAGTATATTACAGTATTAGACACACAGTATATTACAGTATTAGACACACAGTATATTACAGTATTAGACACACAGTATATTACAGTATTAGACACACAGTATATTACAGTATTAGACACACAGTATATTACAGTATTAGACACACAGTATATTACAGTATTAGACACACAGTATATTACAGTATTAGACACACAGTATATTACAGTATTAGACACACAGTATATTACAGTATTAGACACACAGTATATTACAGTATTAGACACACAGTATATTACAGTATTAGACACACAGTATATTACAGTATTAGACACACAGTATATTACAGTATTAGACACACAGTATATTACAGTATTAGACACACAGTATATTACAGTATTAGACACACAGTATATTACAGTATTAGACACACAGTATATTACAGTATTAGACACACAGTATATTACAGTATTAGACACACAGTATATTACAGTATTAGACACACAGTATATTACAGTATTAGACACACAGTATATTACAGTATTAGACACACAGTATATTACAGTATTAGACACACAGTATATTACAGTATTAGACACACAGTATATTACAGTATTAGACACACAGTATATTACAGTATTAGACACACAGTAATATTACAGTATTAGAACACACAGTATATTACAGTATTAGACACACAGTATATACAGTATTAGACACACAGTATATTACAGTATTAGACACACAGTATATTACAGTATTAGACACACAGTATATTACAGTATTAGACACACAGTATATTACAGTATTAGACACACAGTTATATTACAGTATTAGACACACAGTATATTACAGTATTAGACACACAGTATATTACAGTATTAGACACACAGTATATTACAGTATTAGACACAGCAGTATATTACAGTATTAGACACACAGTATATTACAGTATTAGACACCAGTATATTACAGTATTAGACACGCAGTATATTACAGTATTAGACACACAGTATATTACAGTATTAGACACACAGTATATTACAGTATTAGACACACAGTATATTACAGTATTAGACACAACAGTATATTACAGTATTAGACACACAGTATATTACAGTATTAGACACACAGTATATTACAGTATTAGACACACAGTATATTACAGTATTAGACACACAGTATATTACAGTATTAGACACACAGTATATTACAGTATTAGACACACAGTATATTACAGTATTAGACACACAGTATATTACAGTATTAGACACTCAGTATATTACAGTATTAGACACTCAGTATATTACAGTATTAGACACGCAGTATATTACAGTATTAGACACTCAGTATATTACAGTATTAGACACACAGTATATTACAGTATTAGACACACAGTATATTACAGTATTAGACACACAGTATATTACAGTATTAGACACACAGTATATTAACAGTATTAGACACACAGTATATTACAGTATTAGACAGCACAGTATATTACAGTATTAGACACTCAGTATATTACAGTATTAGACACACAGTATATTACAGTATGAGACAACACAGTATATTACAGTATTAGACACACAGTATATTACAGTATTAGACACACAGTATATTACAGTATTAGACACACAGTATATTACAGTATTAGACACACAGTATATTACAGTATTAAACACACAGTATATTTACAGTATTAGACACGCAGTATATTACAGTATTAGACACAGTATATTACAGTATTAGACACGCAGTATATTACAGTATTAGACACACAGTATATTACAGTATTAGACACAGCAGTATATTACAGTATTAGACACACAGTACATTACAGTATTAACACACAGTATATTACAGTATTACACACAGTATATTACAGTATTAGACACACAGTATATTACAGTATTAGACACACAGTATATTACAGTATGAGACACACAGTAATATTACAGTATTAGACACACAGTATATTACAGTATTAGACACACAGTATATTACAGTATTAGACACACAGTATATTACAGTATTAGACACACAGTATATTACAGTATTAGACACACAGT
>NW_027454780.1:5000-17500 GCF_040206685.1 Ascaphus truei
ACCTCTCCCACACACTCATCCTCCTCTCTCCCCCCCACACCAACCCCACCTCTTCTCCCCCCACACACAGCCACCCCACCTCTTCTCCCCCCACACCACACCACCTCTTCGTCCCCCCCACACCACCCCACCTCTTCTCGCCCCCCACAACAACACCTCACCCACCTCTTCTCCCCCCCACACCACCCACCTCTTCTCCCCCCCACACCACCCCACCTCTTCGCCCCCCACACACCCCACCTCTTCTCCCCCCCACACCACCCCACCTCTTCTCCCCCCCCACACCACCCCACCTCTTCTCCCCCCCACACCACCCACCAACCTCTTCTCCGCCCCCACACCACCCCACCTCTTCGCCCCCCCACACCACCCCACCTCTTCTCCCCCCCCACACCACCCACCTCTCTCTCCCCCCCACACCACCCACCTCTTCTCCCCCCCACTCCAACCCACCTCCTTCTCCCACACCCCCCACCTCTTCCCCCCCCACACCACCCACCCAACCTCCCCCCTCACCACCCACCTCTCTCCCCCCCACCACACCACCCTCCTCTTCTCCCCCCCACACCACACCACCCTCTCTCTCCCCCCCCACACCACCCCACCTCTTCTCCACCCCCCACACCACCCCACCTCTTCTCCCCCCCACACCACACCCACCTCTTCTCCCCCCCACACCACCCACCTCTTCTCCCCCCCACACCACCCCACACCTCTTCTCCGCCCCCACACCACACCCACCTCTCTCCCACCCCCCCACTCTCACCACCCCCTCCTCTTCCTCCCCCACACACCCCACCTCTTCTCCCCCCACATCCACCCCCACCTCTGCTCCCCACACCACCCACTCTTGACCCACCTCACCTCCCCCACACCACCCCACCTCTTCTCCCCCCACACCACCCCACCCTCTCTCTCCCCCCACACCACACCACCCCACTCTTCTCCCCCCCACCACCACCCCACCTCTTCTCCCCCCCCACACCACCCCACCTCTCTCCCCCCCACGACCACCACCTCTTCTCCCCCCCACAACCACCACCCTCTCCCCCACACCACCACCTCTTCTCCCCCCCACCACCACCCCACCCTCCCCGACCCACCACCTCTTCTCCCCCACCACACCACCCCACCTCTTCTCCCCCCCACACACCACCCCACCTCTTCTCCCCCCCAACTCACCACCCACCTCTTCTCCCACCCACAACACCCCACACTCTTCTCCCCCCACACCACCCCACCTCTTCTCCCCCCCCACACCACCCCACCTCTTCTCCCCCCCCACACACCCCACCTCTTCTCCCCCCCACACCACCCACCTCTTCTTCCCCCCTCTCACCCACCCACACCACCTCTTCTCCCCCCCACACCACCCACACCTCTCTCCCCCCCACACCACCCCACCTCTTCCTCCCCCACACCACCCCACCTCTCTCCCCCCCTACACCCCCACACTCCACCCACCTTCTCCCCCCCACACCACCCACCTCTTCTCCCCCCCACACCACCCCACCTCTTCTCCCCCACACCACCCCACCTCTCTCCCCCCCACACCACACACCTCTTCTCCCCCCCACACCACCCCACCTCTTCTCCCCCCCACAACACCCCACCTTCTCTCTCTCCCCCCCACACCACCCCACCTCTTCTCCCCCCACACCACACCACCTCTTCTCCCCCCCACACCACCCCACCTCTTCTCCCCCCCACACCACCCACCTCTTCTCCCCCCACACCACCCCACTCTTCTCCCCCCCACACCACCCCACCTCTTCTCCCCCCACACCACACCCACCTCTTCTCCCCCCCCACACCACCCCACCTCTTCTCCCCCCCACACCACCCCACCTCTTCTCCCCCCCACACCACCCCCACCTCTTCTCCCCCCCCCACACCACCCCACCTCTTCTCCCCCCCCACACCAACCCACCTCTTCTCCCCCCCACACCACACCACCTCTTCTCCCCCCCACACCACCCCACCTCTCTCTCCCCCCCCACACCACCACACCTCTTCTCCCCCCCACACCACCCCACCTCTTCTCCCCCCCACACCACCACAACCTCTTCTCCCCCCCACACCACCCCACCTCTTCTCCCACACCACACCACACCACCTCTTTCCCACACCACACCACCCCACCTCTTCTCCCCCCCACACCACCCCACCTCTTCTCCCCCCCACACCACCCCACCTCTTCTCCCCCCCCACACCACCCCACCTCTTCTCCCCCCCCCCACACCACACCACCTCTTCTCCCCCCCACACCACCCCACCTCTTCTCCCCCCCACACCACCCCACCTCTTCTCCCCCCCCCCACACCACACCACCTCTTCTCCCCCCCCACACCATCCCACCTCTTCTCCCCCCCACACCACCCCACCTCTTCTCCCCCCCCACACCACCCCACCTCTTCTCCCCCCCACACCACCCCACCTCTTCTCCCCCCCACACCACCCCCACCTCTTCTCCCCCCCCACACCACCCCACCTCACAATTTTTGAACAACAACTACATCATATCATTTCACGCATTTACATCCCGGGCAACGCCGGGGTCTCTCAGCTAGTATATATATATATATAAAAACAAAACAGAGAGCGTACGCCCCATAGTGTGATCCTGTACAGTTTAGTGGGGAGGGGGGGTTGGTGAGGGGGATTAAAAACACTTACAAAGTATAAGTGATAAATGAGCAATTTGTGACAATAATATCGCCACCGATGCAGGAGCCGTCCTGTGATGTGCGGGAATCCAACTGGAACCTTTATTCTGCGCATCCGACAGTGTCCGTTCTCATCCGCGCCGTGTGTCATCAGAGTAGGCCTCAATGCTGATCCTGCACACTCCGGCCGTGAAGCGCGCAGACAACGTGGTGACGTAATGTCGTCATTTTACGTCCCTGACGCGTTTCGTCACAATACTGCAACTTTACCAAAGGGGGGACAACCTTCCATGTGAGAGCAGCCGTGGACCCCCGAATCCTGCAAACTGTTCCTGGACATATTTTGGGGTTTGGACTATTACAATTGGACATTTATTTATTTTATTGCCATTGTGTATATTTTTTGTAATAGAGTGTTTTATCTAGTTAATATTAATATCTATTATATGTACTAGAGGATTGTTTTTTATCATTGAGCATATCAATTTTTAAAGGTTTTTCAATTTTTCACTGGTTTGTAAGTGGCGCTACTGTATCATCTCTTTTCTGGATATATATATATATATATATATATATATGTGTGCATACTGTGTGTATATATACAGTATATATATATATGTGTGTGTGTGGTGTGTATACTGTGTGTATATATGTTTGACAGAGAGACGTCCTGTGACAGGCTGAGAGAGTGACAGAGAGACGTCCTGTGACAGGCTGAGAGAGTGACAGAGAGACGTCCTGTGACAGGCTGAGAGAGTGACAGAGAGACGTCCTGTGACAGGCTGAGAGAGTGACAGAGAGACGCCCTGTGACAGGCTGAGAGAGTGACAGAGAGACGTCCTGTGACAGGCTGAGAGAGTGACAGAGAGACGTCCTGTGACAGGCTGAGAGAGTGACAGAGAGACGTCCTGTGACAGGCTGAGAGAGTGACAGAGAGACGTCCTGTGACAGGCTGAGAGAGTGACAGAGAGACGCCCTGTGACGGGCTGAGAGAGTGACAGAGAGACGTCCTGTGACGGGCTGAGAGAGTGACAGAGAGACGTCCTGTGACAGGCTGAGAGAGTGACAGAGAGACGTCCTGTGACAGGCTGAGAGAGTGACAGAGAGACGTCCTGTGACAGGCTGAGAGAGTGACAGAGAGACGTCCTGTGACAGGCTGAGAGAGTGACAGAGAGACGTCCTGTGACAGGCTGAGAGAGTGACAGAGAGACGTCCTGTGACAGGCTGAGAGAGTGACAGAGAGACGCCCTGTGACAGGCTGAGAGAGTGACAGAGAGACGTCCTGTGACGGGCTGAGAGAGTGACAGAGAGACGTCCTGTGACAGGCTGAGAGAGTGACAGAGAGACCCCCTGTGACAGGCTGAGAGAGTGACAGAGAGACGTCCCTGTGACAGGCTGAGAGAGTGACAGAGAGACGTCCTGTGACAGGCTGAGAGAGTGACAGAGAGACGTCCTGTGACAGGCTGAGAGAGTGACAGAGAGACGTCCTGTGACAGGCTGAGAGAGTGACAGAGAGACGTCCTGTGACAGGCTGAGAGAGTGACAGAGAGACGTCCTGTGACAGGCTGAGAGAGTGACAGAGAGACGTCCTGTGACAGGCTGAGAGAGTGACAGAGAGACGTCCTGTGACAGGCTGAGAGAGTGACAGAGAGACGTCCCTGTGACAGGCTGAGAGAGTGACAGAGAGACGTCCTGTGACAGGCTGAGAGAGTGACAGAGAGACGTCCTGTGACAGGCTGAGAGAGTGACAGAGAGACGTCCTGTGACAGGCTGAGAGAGTGACAGAGAGACGTCCTGTGACAGGCTGAGAGAGTGACAGAGAGACGTCCTGTGACAGGCTGAGAGAGTGACAGAGAGACGTCCTGTGACAGGCTGAGAGAGTGACAGAGAGACGTCCTGTGACAGGCTGAGAGAGTGACAGAGAGACGTCCTGTGACAGGCTGAGAGAGTGACAGAGAGACGTCCTGTGACAGGCTGAGAGAGTGACAGAGAGACGTCCCTGTGACAGGCTGAGAGAGTGACAGAGAGACGTCCTGTGACAGGCTGAGAGAGTGACAGAGAGACGTCCTGTGACAGGCTGAGAGAGTGACAGAGAGACGTCCTGTGACAGGCTGAGAGAGTGACAGAGAGACGTCCTGTGACAGGCTGAGAGAGTGACAGAGAGACGTCCTGTGACAGGCTGAGAGAGTGACAGAGAGACGTCCTGTGACAGGCTGAGAGAGTGACAGAGAGACGTCCTGTGACAGGCTGAGAGAGTGACAGAGAGACGTCCTGTGACAGGCTGAGAGAGTGACAGAGAGACGCCCTGTGACAGGCTGAGAGAGTGACAGAGAGACGTCCTGTGACAGGCTGAGAGAGTGACAGAGAGACGTCCTGTGACAGGCTGAGAGAGTGACAGAGAGACGTCCTGTGACAGGCTGAGAGAGTGACAGAGAGACGTCCTGTGACAGGCTGAGAGAGTGACAGAGAGACGTCCTGTGACAGGCTGAGAGAGTGACAGAGAGACGTCCTGTGACAGGCTGAGAGAGTGACAGAGAGACGTCCTGTGACGGGCTGAGAGAGTGACAGAGAGACCCCCTGTGACAGGCTGAGAGAGTGACAGAGAGACGCCCTGTGACAGGCTGAGAGAGTGACAGAGAGACGCCCTGTGACAGGCTGAGAGAGTGACAGAGAGACGCCCTGTGACAGGCTGAGAGAGTGACAGAGAGACGCCCTGTGACAGGCTGAGAGAGTGACAGAGAGACCCCCTGTGACAGGCTGAGAGAGTGACAGAGAGACGCCCTGTGACAGGCTGAGAGAGTGACAGAGAGACGCCCTGTGACAGGCTGAGCGAGTGACAGAGAGACGCCCTGTGACGGGCTGAGAGAGTGGCAGAGAGACCCCCTGTGACAGGCTGAGAGAGTGACAGACGCCCTGTGACAGGCTGAGAGAGTGACAGAGAGACGTCCTGTGACGGGCTGAGAGAGTGACAGAGAGACGTCCTGTGACGGGCTAAGAGAGTGACAGAGAGACGCCCTGTGACAGGCTGAGAGAGTGACAGAGAGACCCCCTGTGACAGGCTGAGAGAGTGACAGAGAGACGCCCTGTGACAGGCTGAGAGAGTGACAGAGACGTCCTGTGACAGGCTGAGAGAGTGACAGAGAGACGCCCTGTGACAGGCTGAGAGAGTGACAGAGAGACGCCCTGTGACAGGCTGAGAGAGTGACAGAGAGACGTCCTGTGACGGGCTGAGAGAGTGACAGAGAGACGTCCTGTGACAGGCTGAGAGAGTGACAGAGAGACGTCCTGTGACAGGCTGAGAGAGTGACAGAGAGACGCCCTGTGACAGGCTGAGAGAGTGACAGAGAGACGTCCTGTGACAGGCTGAGAGAGTGACAGAGAGACCCCCTGTGACAGGCTGAGAGAGTGACAGAGAGACGCCCTGTGACAGGCTGAGAGAGTGACAGAGACGTCCTGTGACAGGCTGAGAGAGTGACAGAGAGACGCCCTGTGACAGGCTGAGAGAGTGACAGACGCCCTGTGACAGGCTGAGAGAGTGACAGAGAGACGTCCTGTGACGGGCTGAGAGAGTGACAGAGAGACGTCCTGTGACGGGCTAAGAGAGTGACAGAGAGACGCCCTGTGACAGGCTGAGAGAGTGACAGAGAGACCCCTGTGACAGGCTGAGAGAGTGACAGAGAGACGCCCTGTGACAGGCTGAGAGAGTGACAGAGACGTCCTGTGACAGGCTGAGAGAGTGACAGAGAGACGCCCTGTGACAGGCTGAGAGAGTGACAGAGAGACGCCCTGTGACAGGCTGAGAGAGTGACAGAGAGACGTCCTGTGACGGGCTGAGAGAGTGACAGAGAGACGTCCTGTGACAGGCTGAGAGAGTGACAGAGAGACGTCCTGTGACAGGCTGAGAGAGTGACAGAGAGACGCCCTGTGACAGGCTGAAGAGAGTGACAGAGAGACGTCCTGTGACAGGCTGAGAGAGTGACAGAGAGACGTCCTGTGACAGGCTGAGAGAGTGACAGAGAGACGTCCTGTGACAGGCTGAGAGAGTGACAGAGAGACGCCCTGTGACAGGCTGAGAGAGTGACAGAGAGACGCCCTGTGACAGGCTGAGAGAGTGACAGAGAGACGTCCTGTGACAGGCTGAGAGAGTGACAGAGAGACGTCCTGTGACAGGCTGAGAGAGTGACAGAGAGACGTCCTGTGACAGGCTGAGAGAGTGACAGAGAGACGCCCTGTGACAGGCTGAGAGAGTGACAGAGAGACGTCCTGTGACAGGCTGAGAGAGTGACAGAGAGACGTCCTGTGACAGGCTGAGAGAGTGACAGAGAGACGTCCTGTGACAGGCTGAGAGAGTGACAGAGAGACGTCCTGTGACGGGCTGAGAGAGTGACAGAGAGACGTCCTGTGACGGGCTGAGAGAGTGACAGAGAGACGTCCTGTGACAGGCTGAGAGAGTGACAGAGAGACGTCCTGTGACAGGCTGAGAGAGTGACAGAGAGACGTCCTGTGACAGGCTGAGAGAGTGACAGAGAGACGTCCTGTGACAGGCTGAGAGAGTGACAGAGAGACGTCCTGTGACAGGCTGAGAGAGTGACAGAGAGACGTCCTGTGACAGGCTGAGAGAGTGACAGAGAGACGTCCTGTGACAGGCTGAGAGAGTGACAGAGAGACGCCCTGTGACGGGCTGAGAGAGTGACAGAGAGACGTCCTGTGACGGGCTGAGAGAGTGACAGAGAGACGTCCTGTGACAGGCTGAGAGAGTGACAGAGAGACGTCCTGTGACAGGCTGAGAGAGTGACAGAGAGACGTCCTGTGACAGGCTGAGAGAGTGACAGAGAGACGTCCTGTGACAGGCTGAGAGAGTGACAGAGAGACGTCCTGTGACAGGCTGAGAGAGTGACAGAGAGACGTCCTGTGACAGGCTGAGAGAGTGACAGAGAGACGCCCTGTGACAGGCTGAGAGAGTGACAGAGAGACGTCCTGTGACGGGCTGAGAGAGTGACAGAGAGACGTCCTGTGACAGGCTGAGAGAGTGACAGAGAGACCCCCTGTGACAGGCTGAGAGAGTGACAGAGAGACGCCCTGTGACAGGCTGAGAGAGTGACAGAGAGACGTCCTGTGACAGGCTGAGAGAGTGACAGAGAGACGTCCTGTGACAGGCTGAGAGAGTGACAGAGAGACGTCCTGTGACAGGCTGAGAGAGTGACAGAGAGACGTCCTGTGACAGGCTGAGAGAGTGACAGAGAGACGTCCTGTGACAGGCTGAGAGAGTGACAGAGAGACGTCCTGTGACAGGCTGAGAGAGTGACAGAGAGACGTCCTGTGACAGGCTGAGAGAGTGACAGAGAGACGCCCTGTGACAGGCTGAGAGAGTGACAGAGAGACGTCCTGTGACAGGCTGAGAGAGTGACAGAGAGACGTCCTGTGACAGGCTGAGAGAGTGACAGAGAGACGTCCTGTGACAGGCTGAGAGAGTGACAGAGAGACGTCCTGTGACAGGCTGAGAGAGTGACAGAGAGACGTCCTGTGACAGGCTGAGAGAGTGACAGAGAGACGTCCTGTGACAGGCTGAGAGAGTGACAGAGAGACGTCCTGTGACAGGCTGAGAGAGTGACAGAGAGACGTCCTGTGACAGGCTGAGAGAGTGACAGAGAGACGTCCTGTGACAGGCTGAGAGAGTGACAGAGAGACGTCCTGTGACAGGCTGAGAGAGTGACAGAGAGACGCCCTGTGACAGGCTGAGAGAGTGACAGAGAGACGTCCTGTGACAGGCTGAGAGAGTGACAGAGAGACGTCCTGTGACAGGCTGAGAGAGTGACAGAGAGACGTCCTGTGACAGGCTGAGAGAGTGACAGAGAGACGTCCTGTGACAGGCTGAGAGAGTGACAGAGAGACGTCCTGTGACAGGCTGAGAGAGTGACAGAGAGACGTCCTGTGACAGGCTGAGAGAGTGACAGAGAGACGTCCTGTGACAGGCTGAGAGAGTGACAGAGAGACGCCCTGTGACAGGCTGAGAGAGTGACAGAGAGACGTCCTGTGACAGGCTGAGAGAGTGACAGAGAGACGTCCTGTGACAGGCTGAGAGAGTGACAGAGAGACGTCCTGTGACAGGCTGAGAGAGTGACAGAGAGACGTCCTGTGACAGGCTGAGAGAGTGACAGAGAGACGCCCTGTGACAGGCTGAGAGAGTGACAGAGAGACGTCCTGTGACAGGCTGAGAGAGTGACAGAGAGACGTCCTGTGACAGGCTGAGAGAGTGACAGAGAGACGTCCTGTGACAGGCTGAGAGAGTGACAGAGAGACGTCCTGTGACAGGCTGAGAGAGTGACAGAGAGACGTCCTGTGACAGGCTGAGAGAGTGACAGAGAGACGCCCTGTGACAGGCTGAGAGAGTGACAGAGAGACGCCCTGTGACAGGCTGAGAGAGTGACAGAGAGACCCCTGTGACAGGCTGAGAGAGTGACAGAGAGACGCCCTGTGACAGGCTGAGAGAGTGACAGAGAGACGCCCTGTGACAGGCTGAGCGAGTGACAGAGAGACGCCCTGTGACGGGCTGAGAGAGTGGCAGAGAGACCCCCTGTGACAGGCTGAGAGAGTGACAGACGCCCTGTGACAGGCTGAGAGAGTGACAGAGAGACGTCCTGTGACGGGCTGAGAGAGTGACAGAGAGACGTCCTGTGACGGGCTAAGAGAGTGACAGAGAGACGCCCTGTGACAGGCTGAGAGAGTGACAGAGAGACCCCCTGTGACAGGCTGAGAGAGTGACAGAGAGACGCCCTGTGACAGGCTGAGAGAGTGACAGAGACGTCCTGTGACAGGCTGAGAGAGTGACAGAGAGACGCCCTGTGACAGGCTGAGAGAGTGACAGAGAGACGCCCTGTGACAGGCTGAGAGAGTGACAGAGAGACGTCCTGTGACGGGCTGAGAGAGTGACAGAGAGACGTCCTGTGACAGGCTGAGAGAGTGACAGAGAGACGTCCTGTGACAGGCTGAGAGAGTGACAGAGAGACGCCCTGTGACAGGCTGAGAGAGTGACAGAGAGACGTCCTGTGACAGGCTGAGAGAGTGACAGAGAGACGTCCTGTGACAGGCTGAGAGAGTGACAGAGAGACGTCCTGTGACAGGCTGAGAGAGTGACAGAGAGACGCCCTGTGACAGGCTGAGAGAGTGACAGAGAGACGCCCTGTGACAGGCTGAGAGAGTGACAGAGAGACGTCCTGTGACAGGCTGAGAGAGTGACAGAGAGACGTCCTGTGACAGGCTGAGAGAGTGACAGAGAGACGTCCTGTGACAGGCTGAGAGAGTGACAGAGAGACGCCCTGTGACAGGCTGAGAGAGTGACAGAGAGACGTCCTGTGACAGGCTGAGAGAGTGACAGAGAGACGTCCTGTGACAGGCTGAGAGAGTGACAGAGAGACGTCCTGTGACAGGCTGAGAGAGTGACAGAGAGACGTCCTGTGACGGGCTGAGAGAGTGACAGAGAGACGTCCTGTGACGGGCTGAGAGAGTGACAGAGAGACGTCCTGTGACAGGCTGAGAGAGTGACAGAGAGACGTCCTGTGACGGGCTGAGAGAGTGACAGAGAGACGCCCTGTGACAGGCTGAGAGAGTGACAGAGAGACGTCCTGTGACAGGCTGAGAGAGTGACAGAGAGACGTCCTGTGACAGGCTGAGAGAGTGACAGAGAGACGTCCTGTGACAGGCTGAGAGAGTGACAGAGAGACGTCCTGTGACAGGCTGAGAGAGTGACAGAGAGACGTCCTGTGACAGGCTGAGAGAGTGACAGAGAGACGTCCTGTGACAGGCTGAGAGAGTGACAGAGAGACGTCCTGTGACAGGCTGAGAGAGTGACAGAGAGACGCCCTGTGACAGGCTGAGAGAGTGACAGAGAGACGTCCTGTGACAGGCTGAGAGAGTGACAGAGAGACGTCCTGTGACAGGCTGAGAGAGTGACAGAGAGACGTCCTGTGACAGGCTGAGAGAGTGACAGAGAGACGTCCTGTGACGGGCTGAGAGAGTGACAGAGAGACGTCCTGTGACAGGCTGAGAGAGTGACAGAGAGACGTCCTGTGACAGGCTGAAAGAGTGACAGAGAGACGTCCTGTGACGGGCTGAGAGAGTGACAGAGAGACCCCCTGTGACAGGCTGAGAGAGTGACAGAGAGACGCCCTGTGACAGGCTGAGAGAGTGACAGAGAGACGCCCTGTGACAGGCTGAGAGAGTGACAGAGAGACGCCCTGTGACAGGCTGAGAGAGTGACAGAGAGACGCCCTGTGACAGGCTGAGAGAGTGACAGAGAGACCCCCTGTGACAGGCTGAGAGAGTGACAGAGAGACGCCCTGTGACAGGCTGAGAGAGTGACAGAGAGACGCCCTGTGACAGGCTGAGCGAGTGACAGAGAGACGCCCTGTGACGGGCTGAGAGAGTGGCAGAGAGACCCCCTGTGACAGGCTGAGAGAGTGACAGACGCCCTGTGACAGGCTGAGAGAGTGACAGAGAGACGTCCTGTGACGGGCTGAGAGAGTGACAGAGAGACGTCCTGTGACAGGCTAAGAGAGTGACAGAGAGACGCCCTGTGACAGGCTGAGAGAGTGACAGAGAGACCCCCTGTGACAGGCTGAGAGAGTGACAGAGAGACGCCCTGTGACAGGCTGAGAGAGTGACAGAGACGTCCTGTGACAGGCTGAGAGAGTGACAGAGAGACGCCCTGTGACAGGCTGAGAGAGTGACAGAGAGACGCCCTGTGACAGGCTGAGAGAGTGACAGAGAGACGTCCTGTGACGGGCTGAGAGAGTGACAGAGAGACGTCCTGTGACAGGCTGAGAGAGTGACAGAGAGACGTCCTGTGACAGGCTGAGAGAGTGACAGAGAGACGCCCTGTGACAGGCTGAGAGAGTGACAGAGAGACGTCCTGTGACAGGCTGAGAGAGTGACAGAGAGACGTCCTGTGACAGGCTGAGAGAGTGACAGAGAGACGTCCTGTGACAGGCTGAGAGAGTGACAGAGAGACGCCCTGTGACAGGCTGAGAGAGTGACAGAGAGACGCCCTGTGACAGGCTGAGAGAGTGACAGAGAGACGTCCTGTGACAGGCTGAGAGAGTGACAGAGAGACGTCCTGTGACAGGCTGAGAGAGTGACAGAGAGACGTCCTGTGACAGGCTGAGAGAGTGACAGAGAGACGCCCTGTGACAGGCTGAGAGAGTGACAGAGAGACGTCCTGTGACAGGCTGAGAGAGTGACAGAGAGACGTCCTGTGACAGGCTGAGAGAGTGACAGAGAGACGTCCTGTGACAGGCTGAGAGAGTGACAGAGAGACGTCCTGTGACAGGCTGAGAGAGTGACAGAGAGACGTCCTGTGACAGGCTGAGAGAGTGACAGAGAGACGTCCTGTGACAGGCTGAGAGAGTGACAGAGAGACGTCCTGTGACGGGCTGAGAGAGTGACAGAGAGACCACCTATGACGGGCTGAGAGAGTGACAGAGAGACGCCCTGTGACAGGCTGAGAGAGTGACAGAGAGACGCCCTGTGACAGGCTGAGAGAGTGACAGAGAGACGCCCTGTGACAGGCTGAGAGAGTGACAGAGAGACGCCCTGTGACAGGCTGAGAGAGTGACAGAGAGACCCCCTGTGACAGGCTGAGAGAGTGACAGAGAGACGCCCTGTGACAGGCTGAGAGAGTGACAGAGAGACGCCCTGTGACAGGCTGAGCGAGTGACAGAGAGACGCCCTGTGACGGGCTGAGAGAGTGGCAGAGAGACCCCCTGTGACGGGCTGAGAGAGTGACAGATGCCCTGTGACAGGCTGAGAGAGTGACAGAGAGACGTCCTGTGACGGGCT
>NW_027454780.1:22500-60349 GCF_040206685.1 Ascaphus truei
CCGAGACAGAGAGGGACAGAGTGTCAGAGAGAGGGGGACAGAGACCGACATCTCTCACAGAGAGAGAGAGAGAGCGCAAGGCATCCCAAAACAGAGAGGGACAGAGTGTCAGAGAGAGGGGGACAGAGACCGACATCTCTCACAGAGAGAGAGAGAGAGCGCAAGGCATCCCGAGACAGAGAGGGACAGAGTGTCAGAGAGAGGGGGACAGAGAGACCGACATCTCTCACAGAGAGAGAGAGAGAGAGAGAGAGAGAGTGCAAGGCATCCCGAGACAGAGAGGGACAGAGTGTCAGAGAGAGGGGGACAGAGACCGACATCTCTCACAGAGAGAGAGAGAGAGAGAGAGTGCAAGGCATCCCGAGACAGAGAGGGACAGAGTGTCAGAGAGAGGGGGACAGAGACCGACATCTCTCACAGAGAGAGAGAGAGTGCAAGGCATCCCGAGACAGAGAGGGACATAGTGTCAGAGAGAGGGGGACAGAGAGACCGACATCTCTCACAGAGAGAGAGAGAGAGAGAGAGAGAGAGAGAGTGCAAGGCATCCCGAGACAGAGAGGGACAGAGTGTCAGAGAGAGGGGGACAGAGAGACCGACATCTCTCACAGAGAGAGAGAGAGAGTGCAAGGCATCCCGAGACAGAGAGGGACAGAGTGTCAGAGAGAGGGGGACAGAGACCGACATTTCTCACAGAGAGAGAGAGAGCGCAAGGCATCCCAAAACAGAGAGGGACAGAGTGTCAGAGAGAGGGGGACAGAGAGACCGACATCTCTCACAGAGAGAGAGAGAGAGAGAGAGTGCAAGGCATCCCGAGACAGAGAGGGACAGAGTGTCAGAGAGAGGGGGACAGAGAGACCGACATTTCTCACAGAGAGAGAGAGTGCAAGGCATCCCGAGACAGAGAGGGACAGAGTGTCAGAGAGAGGGGGACAGAGAGACCGACATCTCTCACAGAGAGAGAGAGAGAGAGAGAGAGTGCAAGGCATCCCGAGACAGAGAGGGACAGAGTGTCAGAGAGAGGGGGACAGAGACGACATCTCTCACAGAGAGAGAGCGCAAGGAATCCCGAGACAGAGAGGGACAGAGTGTCAGAGAGAGGGGGACAGAGACCGACATCTCTCACAGAGAGAGAGAGAGTGCAAGGCATCCCGAGACAGAGAGGGACAGAGTGTCAGAGAGAGGGGGACAGGGAGAGAGAGTGCATTCGAGCACAGAGACCACAGCTAAAGAGAATGATCCCCAGAGAGGGTTAGCTGCGAGACCACCTTAGCGAGTGCACGGACCCCCCCCCCCCCCGCGAGAGTGGCGCTTACATGTCTGGCCTTACAGAGATCGGGTGAGAGGAGGAAAGACGCACTTAGACTAGGGTCCGGAGCACACCAGAGGAGGCTGCACCGCTGGTCCCCGTCACCATGCCCCCGGTGACAGAAGCCCACCCCCCGGGAACCCCGGTCCGGCTCAGTGTCTGCGCCAAGAGCGCGGTCTCCCTGGCCTACCTCCTGCTGCTTGTGGCCGGCGCGCTGGGCAACGCGCTGGTGATCCGCGTCCTGCGGAGCCGGCGTAGGGACGGGAGGAGGCGCCACGTCCAGGCCTCTCTCCGCCAGCACATGTGCAGCCTGGCGTCCTGCGACCTCCTGCAGCTGGCGCTGGGCATCCCCGCCGAGCTGTACAGCAGCATCTGGAGCCCGTTTCCGTGGCCCCTGGGCGTGGCTGGCTGCCGCGGCTTCTACTACCTGTGGGAGGTGCTGTGCTACGCCGCCATCCTCAACGTGCTTTCGCTGAGCTGTGAGCGGCACCGCGCCACCTGCCAGCCGCTGCGCCATCACCTGCAGAGCTCCTCCGCGGTGCGTCGCCGCCTCGGCCTGCTGTGGCTCGCCGCCCTTCTGGCCGGCCTCCCCATGCTCTGCTCCATGGGTCTGGAAGACGCCTTCTCGCTGGTGGCGGGGGAGCGGCAGCCTCCCTCCGAGCTGTGGGTGTGCACCCCGCTGAGCGCCCGCCGGGACCTCTTCACCGCCGGCGTCTGCGCCTCCTTCCTCACCTACCTGGGGGTGCTGCTGGTGGTGGCGGTGACCTGCTGGAGGATGAGGAGGGCCCTGGAGGGGAGCCGGGGTCCCGCGCTGGCGGTTCCAGGATCGGGCGACTCAGGGCAGCTGGTGGCGGGCAGGTTGTGCCGCGGGCAGGCGGCGACAGCGCGCCGGCAGAACGCCAGGATGCTGGGTGAGTGGCGGAGACTGGTGACATTAGTAAGTGTCCCTCATGGAGGAAGTTCCCAGGCAGTATATAGTGTCCTGAGCGCGTGGGGGGGACGCACGCTTAATAATCCCCCAAACTGTGTGACCGATCCCAGGCAGTATATAGTGTCCTGAGCGCGTGGGGGGGACGCACGCTTAATAATCCCCCAAACTGTGTGCCCGATCCCAGGCAGTATATAGTGTCCTGAGCGCGTGGGGGGGACGCACGCTTAATAATCCCCCAAACTGTGTGACCGATCCCAGGCAGTATATAGTGTCCTGAGCGCGTGGGGGGGACGCACGCTTAATAATCCCCCAAACTGTGTGACCGATCCCAGGCAGTATATAGTGTCCTGAGCGCGTGGGGGGGACGCATGCTTAATAATCCCCCAAACTGTGTGCCCGATCCCAGGCAGTATATAGTGTCCTGAGCGCGTGGGAGGAACACACGCTTAATAATCCCCCAAACTGTGTGACCGATCCCAGGCAGTATATAGTGTCCTGAGCGCGTGGGAGGAACACACGCTTACTAATCCCCCAAACTGTGTGACTGATCCCAGGCAGTATATAGTGTCCTGAGTGCGTGGGGGGAACACACGCTTAATAATCCCCCAAACTGTGTGCCCGATCCCAGGCAGTATATAGTGTCCTGAGCGCGTGGGGGGAACACACGCTTAATAATCCCCCAAACTGTGTGCCCGATCGCAGGCAGTATATAGTGTCCTGAGCGCGTGGGGGGAACACACGCTTAATAATCCCCCAAACTGTGTGCCCGATCGCAGGCAGTATATAGTGTCCTGAGTGCGTGGAGGGAACACACGTTTACTAATCCCCCAAACTGTGTGACTGATCCCAGGCAGTATATAGTGTCCTGAGCGCGTGGGGGGAACACACGCTTAATAATCCCCCAAACTGTGTGACTGATCCCAGGCAGTATATAGTGTCCTGAGCGCGTGGAGGGAACACACGCTTACTAATCCCCCAAACTGTGTGCCCGATCCCAGGCAGTATATAGTGTCCTGAGCGCGTGGGGGGAACACGCTTAATAATCCCCCAAACTGTGTGACCGATCCCAGGCAGTATATAGTGTCCTGAGCGCGTGGGGGGAACACACGCTTAATAATCCCCCAAACTGTGTGACCGATCCCAGGCAGTATATAGTGTCCTGAGCGCGTGGGGGGAACACACGCTTAATAATCCCCCAAACTGTGTGCCCGATCCCAGGCAGTATATAGTGTCCTGAGCGCGTGGGGGGAACACACGCTTAATAATCCCCCAAACTGTGTGCCCGATCCCAGGCAGTATATAGTGTCCTGAGCGCGTGGGGGGAACACACGCTTAATAATCCCCCAAACTGTGTGCCCGATCCCAGGCAGTATATAGTGTCCTGAGCGCGTGGGGGGAACACACGCTTAATAATCCCCCAAACTGTGTGCCCGATCCCAGGCAGTATATAGTGTCCTGAGCGCGTGGGGGGAACACACGCTTACTAATCCCCCAAACTGTGTGCCCGAGCCAAATCAGTGTCTTCCCTTCTTTCGCCCAGTGTTGTGTACGCGGGGCTGTGTATACTGACGGGTCGGAGTAAGGAGAGCAGGGTGGTTTCTATGAAGAGGATGATAGGTGGGTGACTGTGCTGTTCCCTCGCAGGGTGGATAGTGGTGACGCTTGCCATGTGTTGGCTGCCCTTCCAGGCCCGGCGCCTGATGACCGTTCTGCGCACCAGGGACCAGTGGACTGAGACCTATTATCGCTCGTACATCACCCTGCAGCCAATCACAAACTCCTTCTATTACCTGAGCTCCTGCCTCACTCCCCTGCTGTACAATGTGACATCACGCAGCTTCCGCCGAGCCTTCGTACGGAGCCTCACCCCCTGCACGCGGAGGGACAGGAACCCCCAGCACGCGGGAGCTACAGCCCAGGGAGCGGGGTGTCAGACGGGCAGCCATAGCGCAGGACACCAGCAGTCCGTGAGCCCAGAGAGGGGACACTGCTCCGGGGCACTGCAGTGCTGTGTGACGGTTCTGTCCCCTGTTACAGCTCTAGAGTCACCGCCTTATCCCGTGTCTGAAAAAGTGACACTGCCATCCAATGATACTGTCCCCCAATCAGAGACACTGCCCTCCCCAATCAGAGACACTGCCCCCCAATCAGAGACACTGCCCTCCCAATCAGAGACACTGCCCCCCCAATCAGTGACACTGCCCTCCAATCAGTGACACTGCCCCCCCAATCAGTGACACTGCCCTCCCCAATCAGACACTGCCCCCCCAATCAGAGACACTGCCCTCCCAATCAGAGACACTGCCCCCCCAATCAGTGACACTGCCCTCCAATCAGTGACACTGCCCCCCCAATCAGTGACACTGCCCTCCCCAATCAGACACTGCCCCCCCAATCAGTGACACTGCCCCCCCAATCAGTGACACTGCCCTCCCCAATCAGACACTGCCCCCCCAATCAGAGACACTGCCCCCCAATCAGAGACACTGCCCTCCCAATCAGTGACACTGCCCCCAATCAGTGACACTGCCCCCCCAATCAGTGACACTGCCCTCCCCAATCAGACACTGCCCCCCCAATCAGTGACACTGCTCCCCAATCAGTGACACTGCCCCCCAATCAGTGACACTGCTCCCCAATCAGTGACACTTCCCCCCAATCAGTAACACTGCCCTCCCCGACTCAGAGACACTGCCCCCCAATGAGTGACACTACCCCCAATGAGTGACACTACCCCCCCAATCAGTGACACTGCCCCCAATGAGTGACACTGCCCCCAGAGTGACACTGCCCCCTCCCAATGAGTGACACTGACCTCAATGAGTGACACTACCCCAATGAGTGACACTACCCCCAATGAGTGACACTACCCCCCCAATGAGTGACACTGCCCCCTCCCAATGAGTGACACTGACCCCAATGAGTGAGACTGCTCCCCCGAGTGACACAGCCCTCCCCCAATGACATAGCCCCCCCATGAGTGACTCTGCCTCCCCTATGAGTGACACTGCCCCCCTACGAGTGACCCTGCCCCCCTACGAGTGACACAGCCCTATGAGCCCTGTATTATTTGAGTGTACTGATTGTGTCTCTGCCGTACACAGAAATAAAATGCGCAGTAATTCCACGTGACTGTGGTGGCCCTGACGCTTCCGTCCCAGCGATATGACACACTGCGCACATACATGGGGCCTTATTCTGTATACGCTGAAGCGGACATTCAGAGGGGGTTGGGGGGGTGGGGGGTGGGGGTATTTGGGGCTGAAAACGTCCATAGAAACCCCCCAAAGAGACAGAGGGCGGCCATGCCCAGGCTGCCCGTGGGAATGTAAGTGATTAAACGCGGTAGGTACGGGAGGGAGGTGCGCAGGATGCTGTAACCCTTTCAGTGCCGGCCAGAGGGGCCCGTAGTGCATGGCGCTGGCGGGGTTAACGAGACAGCGTCGCTGCCTGCGACTTCTCACTCGCTCCCAGAATAACGTGTCACTTACACAGCGAGATCTCACCTAGTATACCACCCCCCCCCCCACCCCCCTCCCAGCGGGGGCCGCCACGCAGCCACGCACTGCAAACACAGGCAGAGGGGACTGTGAGATACTCTGCAGGGCACCGACAGGAGAGGGGGTGAGATACTCTGCAGGGCACCGACAGGAGAGGGGGTGAGATACTCTGCAGGGCACCGACAGGAGAGGGGGTGAGATACTCTGCAGGGCACCGACAGGAGAGGGGGGTGAGATACTCTGCAGGGCACCGACAGGAGAGGGGGGTGAGATACTCTGCAGGGCACCGACAGGAGAGGGGGGGTGAGATACTCTGCAGGGCACTGACAGGAGAGGGGATGAGATACTCTGCAGGGGCACTGACAGGAGAGGTGGGTGAGATACTCTGCAGGATACTGACAGGAGAGGGGTGAGATACTCTGCAGGGCACCGACAGGAGAGGGGGGTGAGATACTCTGCAGGATACTGACAGGAGAGGGGTGAGATACTCTGCAGGGCACCGACAGGAGAGGGGGGTGAGATACTCTGCTGGGCACCGACAGGAGAGGGGTGAGATACTCTGCAGGGCACCGACAGGAGAGGTGGGTGAGATACTCTGCAGGGCACTGACAGGAGAGGGGTGAGATACTCTGCAGGGCACTGACAGGAGAGGGGGTGAGATACTCTGCAGGTCACTGACAGGAGAGGGGAGTGAGATACTCTGCAGGGCACTGACAAGAGAGGGATGAGATACTCTGCAGGGCACTGACAGGAGAGGGGGTGAGATACTCTGCAGGGCACCGACAGGAGAGGGGGGTGAGATACTCTGCAGGGCACTGACAGGAGAGGGGATGAGATACTCTGCAGGGCACTGACAGGAGAGGTGGTGAGATACTTTGCAGGGCACCGACAGGAGAGGGGGTGAGATACTCTGTAGGGTACCGACAGGAGAGGGGGGTGAGATACTCTGCAGGGCACTGACAGGAGATGGGGGTGAGATACTCTGCAGGGCACTGAGAGGAAAGGGGGGTGAGATACTCTGCAGGGCACTGACAAGAGAGTGTGTGAGATACTCTGCAGGACACTGACAGGAGAGTGGGGTGAGATACTCTGCAGGATACTGACAGGAGAGGGTGAGATATTCTGCAGGGCACTGACAGGAGAGGGGTGAGATACTCTGCAGGGCACTGACAGGAGAGGGGGTGAGATACTCTGCAGGATACTGACAGGAGAGGGGTGAGATATTCTGCAGGGCACTGACAGGAGAGGGGGTGGGATACTCTGCAGGGCACTGACAGGAGAGGGGATGAGATACTCTGCAGGGCACTGACAGGAGAGGGGGTGAGATACTCTGCGGTGCACTGACAGGAGAGGGCGTGAGATACTCTGCAGGGCACTGACAGGAGAGGGGGTGAGATACTCTGCAGGGCACTGACAGGAGAGGGGGTGAGATACTCTGCAGTGCACTGACAGGAGAGGGGGTGAGATACTCTGCGGTGCACTGACAGGAGAGGGGGTGAGATACTCTGCAGGGCACTGACAGGAGAGGGGAGTGAGATACTCTGCAGGGCACTGACAGGAGAGTGTGTGAGATACTTTGCAGGACACTGACAGGAGAGTGGGGTGAGATACTCTGCAGGACACTGACAGGAGAGAGGGTGAGATACTCTGCAGGGCACTGACAGGAGAGGGGTGAGATACTCTGCAGGACACTGACAGGAGAGTGGGGTGAGATACTCTGCAGGACACTGACAGGAGAGAGGGTGAGATACTCTGCAGGGCACTGACAGGAGAGGGGTCAGATACTCTGCAGGGCACTGACAAGAGAGGGGTGAGATACTCTGCAGGATACTGACAGGAGAGGGGTGTGATATTCTGCAGGGCACTGACAGGAGAGGGTGTGAGATACTCTGCAGGATACTGACAGGAGAGGAGGTGAGATACTCTGCAGGGCACTAACAGGAGAGGGGTGAGATACTCTGCAGGGCTCTGACAGGAGAGGGGGTGAGATACTCTGCAGGGCACTGACAGGAGAGGGGTGAGATACTCTGCAGTAGCACTGACAGGAGAGGGGGTGAGATACTCTGCAGTAGCACTGACAGGAGAGGGGGTGAGATACTCTGCAGTGCACTGACAGGAGAGGGGGTGAGATACTCTGCGGGGCACTGACAGGAGAGGGGGTGAGATACTCTGCAGGGCACTGACAGGAGAGGAGGTGAGATACTCTGCAGGGCACTGACAGGAGAGGGGAGTGAGATACTCTGCAGGGCACTGACAGGAGAGGGGTGAGATACTCTGCAGTAGCACTGACAGGAGAGGGGGTGAGATACTCTGCAGGGCACTGACAGGAGAGGGGGTGAGATACTCTGCAGGATACTGACAGGAGAGTGTGTGAGATAGTCTGCATGATACTGACAGGAGAGGGGGTGAGATACTCTGCAGGATACTGAAAGGAGAGGGGGTGAGATACTCTGCAGGATACTGAAAGGAGAGTGTGTGAGATACTCTGCATGATACTGAAAGGAGAGTGTGTGAGATACTCTGCAGTAGCACTGACAGGCGAGGGGTGAGATACTCTGCAGGATACTGACAGGAGAGGGGGTGAGATACTCTGCATGATACTGAAAGGAGAGTGTGTGAGATACTCTGCAGTAGCACTGACAGGCGAGGGGTGAGATACTCTGCAGGATACTGACAGGAGAGGGGGTGAGATACTCTGCAGCCCCGCCCCTCAATGAAAATAAAAGGCGGGAACTGATCCCGGAGGGGTGCTGGGCGTGTCCGCATTGTGGGCGTGGCTAACCGCCTGCCCTCTGAGAGTGGGAGGGGTCAGGTTCCGAGTGACAGGGGCGCGTGCAGTGGGCGGGAGCTCCGGGTGACAGGGGCGCGTGCAGTGGGCGGGGGCTCCGGGTGACAGGCGCGCGGGGCGTGCCTCGTGCAGTGGGCGGGGCACGCTGCTGGTTGGCCGGGAGACGGTTGGCGCGGTGACGTGTAGAGGCGCGCGTGGCCCCGCCCCTCCCCAGTCAGTCGGTTTGGTCGGTGAGTGAGACGGTCGCTCCCCCCCTCCCGGTAACAGGCCTCCCCCCCTCCCGGTAACAGGCCTCCCCTCCCCCCGGTGACAGGCCTCCCCTCCCCCCCGGTGACAGGCCTCCCCTCCGGTGACAGGCCTCCCCACCTCCGTCCCCGCGGAACCATGCCGGACCGCAGGCCCTTTGAGCGGCTCCCCGCTGATGTGCGGCCCGTCAACTACGGGCTGTGCCTGAAGCCGGACCTCATAGACTTCACGTTCGAGGGGAAACTGGAGGCCGCGGTGCAGGTACCGGGACATGGGGGGCTGCGTATATATACCCCACACACCCTATATATACCCCACACACCCTATATATACACCTCACACCCTATATATACCCCACACACCCTATATATACCCCACACACCCTATATATACCCCACACACCCTATATATACCCCACACACCCTATATATACACCCCACACACCCTATATATACACCTCACACCCTATATATACCCCACACACCCTATATATACCCTCACACACCCTATATATACCCCACACACCCTATATATACCCCACACACCCTATATATACCCCACACACCCTATATATACACCTCACACCCTATATATACCCCACACACCCTATATATACCCCACACACCCTATATATACCCACACACCCCATATATACCCCACACACCCCATATATACCCCACACACCCCATATATACCCCACACACCCCATATATACCCCACACACCCCATATATACCCCACACACCCCATATATACCCCACACACCCGATATATACCCCACACACACCCGATATATACCCCACACACACCCTATATATACCCCACACACACCCTATATATACCCCACACACACCCTATATATACCCCACACACACCCTATATACACACACGGGTACCGGGACATGGGGGGCTGTGTATATATATACCCCACACACCCTATATATACCCCACACACCCTATATATACCCCACACACCCTATATACACACACGGGTACCGGGACATGGGGGGCTGTGTATATATACCCCACACACCCTATATATACCCCACACACCCTATATATACACCCGGGTACCGGGACATGGGGGGCTGTGTGTATATATACCCCACACACCCTGTATATACCCCACACACCCTGTATATACCCCCACACACCCTGTATATACCCCCACACACCCTGTATATACCCCCACACACCCTGTATATACCCCCACACACCCTGTATATACCCCCACACACCCTGTATATACCCCCACACACCCTGTATATACCCCCACACACCCTGTATATACCCCCACACACCCTGTATATACCCCCACACACCCTGTATATACCCCACACACCCTGTATATACCCCACACACCCTATATATACCCCACACACCCTATATATACCCCACACACCCTATATACACCCCACACACCCTATATACACCCCACACACCCTATATACACCCCACACACCGGTACCGGGACATGGGGGGCTGTGTATATATATACCCCACACACCCTATATATACCCCACACTCTATATATACCCCACACACCCTATATACACACACGGGTACCGGGACATGGGGGGCTGTGTATATATATACCCCACACACCCTATATACACCCCACACACCCTATATACACACACGGGTACCGGGACATGGGGGGCTGTGTGTATATATACCCCACACACCCTATATACACACACGGGTACCGGGACATGGGGGGCTGTGTGTATATATACCCCACACACCCTATATATACACCCCAAACACCCTATATATACACACACGGGTACCGGGACATGGGGGGCTGTGTGTATATATACCCCACACACCCTATATATACACACACGGGTACCGGGACATGGGGGGCTGTGTATATATACCCCACACACCCTATATATACACCCCACACACCCTATATATACACACACGGGTACCGGGACATGGGGGGCTGTGTGTATATATACCCCACACACCCTATATACACACACGGGTACCGGGACATGGGGGGCTGTGTGTATATATACCCCACACACCCTATATATACACACACGGGTACCGGGACATGGGGGGCTGTGTGTATATATATACCCCACACAACCCATATATACACACACGGGTACTGGGACATGGGCGGCTGAGTATATATACACCCCACACACCCTATATATACACACACGGGTACCGGGACATGGGGGGCTGTGTGTGTGTATATATATATATATATATATATATATATATATATATATATATATACCCCACACACCCTATATGTATACACACAGGTACCGGGACATGGGGGGCTGTGTACATATACCACGCACAGGTACCGGGGCAGGGGGGCTATATACTCACAGGTACTGGCTCAGAGGGGCCTATATACACCACGGAACTGGGTCAGGGGGGCCTATATACACCACGGTACTTTGACAGGGGGTCCTATATACACACAGGTACTGTGACAGGGGATCCTATATACTCAAATACTGGGACAGGGGGGACTATATACACATGCATGGGGCAGGAGTGGGGTCTATACACACACACGTGTGTGTGTATATACACAGAAAGAGGTATATGTATATGTTTATGTGTGTGTGTGTGTGTGTACAGAGACACAGACATAAACATACATAGGTGCTTTGTGTGGTTTTGGTGAGTTTATTGATCTCACTGATGTGTGTAGAAAGTGTGCATGTTTCTGTGTTTGTGAGCACGTGATTACATATATACCTCGGGGTCAGCACGTGATTACATATATACCTCGGGGTCAGCACGTGATTACATGTATAATTCCAGTAGCCATATTACTTGTGGCTCTCACATCGCAGGTGCCTGTATAGAGGTAACTGCAACGGTGACGATGGGGTTAATGGCACGATGCTCTGCACCTGTCACATGCAGGTCTAATGGAGCGGTTAATTGGCGTGAGATGGGTTAATGGTTTGATCATCTGCAGCACTGCACTGTAGGGTTATAAGAGCGATGGTCTGCAGCACTGTAGGGTTAATAGAGCGATGGTCTGCAGCACTGCTCTGTAGGGTTAATAGAGCAATGGTCTGCAGCAGTGCACTGTAGGGGTAAGAGAGCGCGTGTGTGTGTTACAGAATAGTGTGTGTGTTACAGAATAGTGTGTGTGTTACAGAATAGTGTGTGTGTTACAGAATAGTGTGTGTGTTACAGAATAGTGTGTGTGTTACAGAATAGTGTGTGTGTTACAGAATAGTGTGTGTGTTACAGAATAGTGTGTGTGTTACAGAATAGTGTGTGTGTTACAGAATAGTGTGTGTGTTACAGAATAGTGTGTGTGTTACAGAATAGTGTGTGTGTTACAGAATAGTGTGTGTGTTACAGAATAGTGTGTGTGTTACAGAATAGTGTGTGTGTTACAGAATAGTGTGTGTGTTACAGAATAGTGTGTGTGTGATACAGAATAGTGTGTGTGTGATACAGAATAGTGTGTGTGTGATACAGAATAGTGTGTGTGTGATACAGAATAGTGTGTGTGTGATACAGAATAGTGTGTGTGTGATACAGAATAGTGTGTGTGTGATACAGAATAGTGTGTGTGTGATACAGAATAGTGTGTGTGTGATACAGAATAGTGTGTGTGTGATACAGAATAGTGTGTGTGTGATACAGAATAGTGTGTGTGTGATACAGAATAGTGTGTGTGTGATACAGAATAGTGTGTGTGTGATACAGAATAGTGTGTGTGTGATACAGAATAGTGTGTGTGTGATACAGAATAGTGTGTGTGTGATACAGAATAGTGTGTGTGTGATACAGAATAGTGTGTGTGTGATACAGAATAGTGTGTGTGTGATACAGAATAGTGTGTGTGTGATACAGAATAGTGTGTGTGTGATACAGAATAGTGTGTGTGTGATACAGAATAGTGTGTGTGTGTGTTACAGAATAGTGTGTGTGTGTGTTACAGAATAGTGTGTGTGTGTGTTACAGAATAGTGTGTGTGTGTGTTACAGAATAGTGTGTGTGTGTGTTACAGAATAGTGTGTGTGTGTGTTACAGAATAGTGTGTGTGTGTGTTACAGAATAGTGTGTGTGTGTGTTACAGAATAGTGTGTGTGTGTGTTACAGAATAGTGTGTGTGTGTGTTACAGAATAGTGTGTGTGTGTGTTACAGAATAGTGTGTGTGTGTGTTACAGAATAGTGTGTGTGTGTGTTACAGAATAGTGTGTGTGTGTGTTACAGAATAGTGTGTGTGTGTGTGTGATACAGAATAGTGTGTGTGTGTGTGATACAGAATAGTGTGTGTGTGTGATACAGAATAGTGTGTGTGTGTGTGTGATACAGAATAGTGTGTGTGTGTGTGATACAGAATAGTGTGTGTGTGTGATACAGAATAGTGTGTGTGTGTGTGTGTGTGTTACAGAATAGTGTGTGTGTGTGTGTGATACAGAATTGTGTGTGTGTGTGTGTGTGATACAGAATAGTGTGTGTGATACAGAATAGTGTGTGTGATACAGAATAGTGTGTGTGATACAGAATAGTGTGTGTGATACAGAATAGTGTGTGTGATACAGAATAGTGTGTGTGATACAGAATAGTGTGTGTGATACAGAATAGTGTGTGTGATACAGAATAGTGTGTGTGATACAGAATAGTGTGTGTGATACAGAATAGTGTGTGTGTGTGTGATACGTGTGTGTGTGTGTGTGTGTGTGTGTGTGTGTGTGTGTGTGATACAGAATAGTGTGTGTGTGTGTGTGTGTGTGTGTGATACAGAATAGTATGTGTGTGTGTGATACAGAATAGTGTGTGTGTGTGTGATACAGAATAGTGTGTGTGTGTGTGATACAGAATAGTGTGTGTGTGTGTGTGTGTGATACAGAATAGTGTGTGTGTGTGTGATACAGAATAGTGTGTGTGTGTGTGTGTGTGATACAGAATAGTGTGTGTGTGTGTGATACAGAATAGTGTGTGTGATACAGAATAGTGTGTGTGTGATACAGAATAGTGTGTGTGTGTGTGATACAGAATAGTGTGTGTGTGTGTGTGTGTGTGTGTGTGTGTGATACAGAATAGTGTGTGTGATACAGAATAGTGTGTGTGATACAGAATAGTGTGTGTGATACAGAATAGTGTGTGTGATACAGAATAGTGTGTGTGATACAGAATAGTGTGTGTGATACAGAATAGTGTGTGTGATACAGAATAGTGTGTGTGATACAGAATAGTGTGTGTGATACAGAATAGTGTGTGTGTGTGTGTGATACAGAATAGTGTGTGTGTGTGTGTGTGTGTGTGTGATACAGAATAGTGTGTGTGTGTGTGTGATACAGAATAGTGTGTGTGTGTGTGTGTGTGTGTGTGATACAGAATAGTGTGTGTGTGTGTGTGATACAGAATAGTGTGTGTGTGTGTGTGATACAGAATAGTGTGTGTGTGTGTGTGATACAGAATAGTGTGTGTGATACAGAATAGTGTGTGTGATACAGAATAGTGTGTGTGTGTGTGATACAGAATAGTGTGTGTGTGTGTGTGTGTGTGTGTGTGTGTGTGTGTGATAGAGAATAGTGTGTGTGTGTGTGATACAGAATAGTGTGTGTGTGATACAGAATAGTGTGTGTGTGTGTGATACAGAATAGTGTGTGTGTGTGTGATACAGAATAGTGTGTGTGTGTGATACAGAATAGTGTGTGTGTGTGATACAGAATAGTGTGTGTGTGTGATACAGAATAGTGTATGTGTGTGATACAGAATAGTGTGTGTGTGTGATACAGAATAGTGTGTGTGTGTGATACAGAATAGTGTGTGTGTGTGATACAGAATAGTGTGTGTGTGTGATACAGAATAGTGTGTGTGTGATACAGAATAGTGTGTGTGTGTGTGTGTGTGTGATACAGAATAGTGTGTGTGTGTGTGTGTGTGTGTGTGTGTGTGTGTGTGTGTGATACAGAATAGTGTGTGTGTGTGTGTGTGTGTGATACAGAATAGTGTGTGTGTGTGTGTGTGTGTGTGATACAGAATAGTGTGTGTGTGTGTGTGTGTGTTACAGAATAGTGTGTGTGTGTGTGTGTGTTACAGAATAGTGTGTGTGTGTTACAGAATAGTGTGTGTGTGTGTGTTACAGAATAGTGTGTGTGTGTTACAGAATAGTGTGTGTGTGTTACAGAATAGTGTGTGTGTGTTACAGAATAGTGTGTGTGTGTTACAGAATAGTGTGTGTGTGTGTGTGTTACAGAATAGTGTGTGTGTGTGTTACAGAATAGTGTGTGTGTGTGTGTTACAGAATAGTGTGTGTGTGTTACAGAATAGTGTGTGTGTGTTACAGAATAGTGTGTGTGTGTTACAGAATAGTGTGTGTGTGTGTGTGTTACAGAATAGTGTGTGTGTGTGTGTGTTACAGAATAGTGTGTGTGTGTGTGTGACAGAATAGTGTGTGTGTGTGTGTGTGTGTGACAGAATAGTGTGTGTGTGTGTGTGTTACAGAATAGTGTGTGTGTGTGTGTGTTACAGAATAGTGTGTGTGTGTGTGTGTTACAGAATAGTGTGTGTGTGTGTGTGTACAGAATAGTGTGTGTGTGTGTGTGTTACAGAATAGTGTGTGTGTGTGTGTGTGTTACAGAATAGTGTGTGTGTGTGTGTGTGTGTGTGTGTTACAGAATAGTGTGTGTGTGTGTGTGTTACAGAATAGTGTGTGTGTGTGTGTGTTACAGAATAGTGTGTGTGTGTGTGTGTGTTACAGAATAGTGTGTGTGTGTGTGTGTGTGTTACAGAATAGTGTGTGTGTGTGTGTGTTACAGAATAGTGTGTGTGTGTGTGTGTTACAGAATAGTGTGTGTGTGTGTGTGTGTGTGTGTGTTACAGAATAGTGTGTGTGTGTGTGTGTTACAGAATAGTGTGTGTGTGTGTGTGACAGAATAGTGTGTGTGTGTGTGTGTGTGTTACAGAATAGTGTGTGTGTGTGTGTGTTACAGAATAGTGTGTGTGTGTGTGTGTTACAGAATAGTGTGTGTGTGTGTGTGTTACAGAATAGTGTGTGTGTGTGTGTGTTACAGAATAGTGTGTGTGTGTGTTACAGAATAGTGTGTGTGTGTGTGTGTTACAGAATAGTGTGTGTGTGTGTGTGTGTGTGTTACAGAATAGTGTGTGTGTGTGTGTTACAGAATAGTGTGTGTGTGTGTGTGTTACAGAATAGTGTGTGTGTGGTGTGTTACAGAATAGTGTGTGTGTGTGTGTTACAGAATAGTGTGTGTGTGTGTTACAGAATAGTGTGTGTGTGTGTGTTACAGAATAGTGTGTGTGTGTGTGTGTGTGTGTGTGTGTTACAGAATAGTGTGTGTGTGTGTGTGATACAGAATAGCTGTGTGTGTGTGTGTGATACAGAATAGTGTGTGTTGTGTGTGTGATACAGAATAGTGTGTGTGTGTGTGTGTGATACAGAATAGTGTGTGTGTGGGTGTGTGTGTGTGATACAGAATAGTGTGTGTGTGTGTGTGTGTGATACAGAATAGTTGTGTGTGTGTGTGTGAGTGATACAGAATAGTGTGTGTGATACAGAATAGTGTGTGTGTGGGTGTGTATGTGTGATACAGAATAGGGTGTGTATGTGTGATACAGAATAGTGTGTGTGTGGGTGTTGTGTGTGTGATACAGAATAGTGTGTGTGTGTGTGTGTGATACAGAATAGTGTGTGTTGTGTGTGTGTGTGATACAGAATAGTGTGTGTGTGTGTGTGTGTGTGTGTGTGTGTGTGTGTGTGTGTGTGTGTGTGTGTGATACAGAATAGTGTGTGTGTGTGTGTGTGTGTGTGTGTGTGTGTGTGATACAGAATAGTGTGTGTTACAGAATAGGATGTCACATTATTGCTGGCTTATTGTTCCTTACACTCCTGCTAATTGTCCTGCTAATTGTCTGGGAAGGAAAGGTGAGCGTATGCGACAGCATTCTGCAAGTAGCAGAGGCCCAGACTTAGAGCGATGATCTGCAGTCACGAGGAGGGCTAATGGAGCGATGTTCTGCCTCTGTGTATTTAGGTACATGTCGCCATGACCTGGTTAGCTCATGGGATCGCTGTGTACGTCTCACTCACAATAAGGCGCTGGCTGACAGGCTGGATTTATCTCAGCCCTGCCTCCCCCTGGGAATGTTATCCTGGAGTCCCTGCTGTATCTGTGACTGAGGGTATACACTGCACTGTGCGTATAATAACCCTGTCATAGGAACGTTATCCAGTCTGCTGTATCTGTGACTGAGGGTATACACTGCACTGTGCGTATAATAACCCTGTCATAGGAACGTTATCCAGTCTGCTGTATCTGTGACTGAGGGTATACACTGCACTGTGCGTATAATAACCCTGTCATAGGAACGTTATCCAGTCTGCTGTATCTGTGACTGAGGGTATGCACTGCACTGTGCGTATAATAACCCTGTCATAGGAACGTTATCCAGTCTGCTGTATCTGTGACTGAGGGTATACACTGCACTGTGCGTATAATAACCCTGTCATAGGAACGTTATCCAGTCTGCTGGGTTATAATATATGGGAGAGATCAGCGCGCCGCCCCCCCCCCCCCCCCTGTGGCAGCGCGCCGCCCCCCCCCCTGTGGCAGCGCGCCGCCCCCCCCCCCTGTGGCAGCGCGCCGCCCCCCCCTGTGGCAGCGCGCCGCCCCACCCCTGTGGCAGCGCGCCGCCCCCCCCCCCCTGTGGCAGCGCGCCGCCCCCCCCCCCCTGTGGCAACGCGCCAGCATACATACATGCATGCATGCATACATACATACAGCCAGCATACATACATACATCATACATACAGACATACATGCATACATACAGCCAGCATACATACAGCCAGCATACATACAGCAATACAGCACACATATATGCATACAGCCAGCATACATACATACAGCCAGCATACATACAGCACACATATATGCATACAGCCAGCATACATACATACAGCCAGCATACATACATACATCATACATACATACAGCCAGCATACATACATACATCATACATACATACAGCCAGCATACATACAGCCAGCATACATACAGCCAGCATACATACAGCCAGCATACATACAGCCAGCATACATACAGCCAGCATACATACAGCCAGCATACATACAGCCAGCATACATACAGCCAGCATACATACAGCCAGCATACATACAGCCAGCATACATACAGCCAGCATACATACAGCCAGCATACATACAGCCAGCATACATACAGCCAGCATACATACAGCCAGCATACATACAGCCAGCCATCATACAGCCAGCCATCATACATTCATACAGCCATCATACATTCATACATACATACATCATACATACATACATCATACATACATACATCATACATACATACAGCCATCATACATACATACATCATACATACATACAGCCAGCATACATACATACATCATACATACATACAGCCAGCATACATACAGCCAGCATACATACAGCCATACATACAGCCATACAGCCGCTTGGGATGGCTGGCATTCTGCCTCCCTATAGAATGGAGTAAAGTGCAGGTTGCACAGGTACTATAAACACTTCCGTCCCCTGTATCTTGATCCTCTCTTCCTGCGCTCCTCCTCTCCTGGCGCAAGCTGTTTGCGTAAAGGAAAAATACCCAGTGTAATCAGAAGCTGATAAGCCGAAACGGGCCCCCTCGGCCTGCACCCCGGGGATACACTGCTTACATACGCTTGTATCAGGGCAACGTGTGTGTGTGTGTGTGTGTGTGTGTTACAAGGCACGCACACATGTATAAACAGTGTAGGTGCTCCTGCAGCGAGCACTTATTTTCCTAATCCTACCCACATCTGTAAAGTGCAGCACCCGCGGCTGACACAAGCGGCCCGGCAGGTTCTTGGGGTTGGTGGCAGTCGCTGGGTGTGATGTATGCTTTATGTTGGCTCCTGGCCCAGCACAGCTGCTTCTGTCTTGGTTTGCTCAGCCTGGCAGGTGCCTTTTTATTCAGTGTATGTTTAACATCGTGAAATAATAACCTCTTCCCTGAAGCCTTGAAGACCCCTGCAGCTCTCGGAGGTGTAACCTCTGGAGATCTGCGTTAGTACAGTATTGTGTGCGGTCAGGGGCCGTGTCCCAGTTTTGGGTTGGTGTCTCGGAGGTGTAACCTCAGGAGATCTGCGTTAGTATTGTGCATTGTGAGCGTGGGGTCAGGGGTCTGGTCGTGTCCCAGTTTTGGGTCGGTGTCTCGGAGGTGTAACCTCAGGAGATCTGCGTTAGTATTGTATGTTGTAAGCGTGGGGTCAGGGGTCGGGGCCGTGTCCCAGTTTTGGGTTAGTGTGTCTGGGAGGTGTAACCTCAGGAGATCTGCGTTAGTATTGTGCATTGTAAGCGTGGGGTCAGGGGTCGGGGCCGTGTCCCAGTTTTGGGTTGGTGTCTCGGAGGTGTAACCTCAGGAGATCTGCGTTAGTATTGTGCATTGTAAGCGTGGGGTCAGGGGTCGGGCCGTGTCCCAGTTTTGGGTTGGTGTCTCGGAGGTGTAACCTCAGGAGATCTGCGTTAGTATTGTGCATTGTAAGCGTGGGGTCAGGGGTCGGGGCCGTGTCCCAGTTTTGGGTTGGTGTCTCTCGGAGGTGTAACCTCGGGATCTGCGTTAGTATTGTGCATTGTAAGCGTGGGGTCAGGGGTTGGGGCTGTGTCCCAGTTTTGGGTTGGTGTCTCGGAGGTGTAACCTTAGGAGATCTGCGTTAGTATTGTGCGTTGTAAACGTGGGGTCAGGGGTCGGGGCCGTGTCCCAGTTTTGGGTTGGTGTCTCGGAGGTGTAACCTCAGGAGATCTGCGTTAGTATTGTGTGTTGTAAACGTGGGGTCAGGGGTCGGGCCGTGTCCCAGTTTTGGGTTGGTGTCTCGGAGGTGTAACCTCAGGAGATCTGCGTTAGTATTGTATGTTGTAAACGTGGGGTCAGGGGTCGGGGCCGTGTCCCAGTTTTGGGTTGGTGTCTCGGAGGTGTAACCTCAGGAGATCTGCGTTAGTATTGTGTGTTGTAAACGTGGGGTCAGGGGTCGGGCCGTGTCCCAGTTTTGGGTTGGTGTCTCGGAGGTGTAACCTCAGGAGATCTGCGTTAGTATTGTATGTTGTAAACGTGGGGTCAGGGGTCGGGGCTGTGTCCCAGTTTTGGGTCAGTGTCACTCGGAGGTGTAACCTCAGGAGATCTGCGTTGGTATTGTGTTGTAAACGTGGGGTTGGTGGCTCCCGGAGGTGTAATCCCTAATTTCTTACACACCCATTGTGACACAGATGCAGCAGCTGTGTGCCACTGAGCGCTAGAGGAGGAGCAAAGGGTTCCTGGTATCCTTATAGGGCACTACTTCACCACTTTAATTATCGTGTATCGGTGACTGTCTTGTGTAAGCATACAACTTATATTATGGGTGTATGCACAGTGGGGAGAAACTCTACATATTTACTTCTATATACACACACATGTACGTGTTACCAGTTATGTGATGGGAAGCATTGTATGTTATCGCTGTAAATAGCCGATATACCATCACTTGATAAATCAGCCCATGTGTACGGAGACGCACAGGCGGCTGCCATTTTGTACAACCACAGACTAGCAGAAGGTACTTGTGTAACAGGCTGCAGGGCTGTCTCTGCCGTGTATCCCCCCCTGCCCCCCGCCCCGTGCTGCATTGTCTATAGCACCGACTGCAGATAAGGCCCTCTTGTCTCGCCGTGTCTGCCTCTTCACCTGAGCGGCTTCTCGCCCGCTCTGTGATAACGGGAACACATTGTCTCAGATTTACCATCTCCCCCAGACGTTACACACGCGCTTATATCATCTCCAGGAGTCCATGATAACCTTTCCTTGTATGTCTGGGAGTTAGAACACGAATCCCCTGTGCTGGCCGCAGACACCCATCCAGAGCCGGTCACCGGTACCCAGCCCGGTGAGAGTGGTTAGTCGGCCCTCCCTCTCTCCTGAAGCTGTGACATTCAGCACGCGGGAGGTGACGGCGTCTCGCACCTCAGACTGTGTGCTAGTAACAGCTACGTGTCTGCGAGAGACACAGACTGGGATAAGGAGGCGAGGAGTGCCCCCCCCTGTATAACCGCGTCAGGAGTGCCCCCCCTGTATAACCGCGTCAGGAGTGCCCCCCCTGTATAACCGCGTCAGGAGTGCCCCCCCTGTATAACCGCGTCAATCTGGTAAGCCCCCGTTGATGCACCGCTCCGGCACACCGAGCGGTGTCCCCCCTGCTTCTCACCGGGATATGTGCGTGGGACGTTGAGGTAATACTGCTTTTGAGTCTCACAAGCTTACTTTGGGGGGGCAGATTGCAGGACCTGAAGCTCCCGAATCTTTTTACTGGGAGCCCCTGCTTAAGGCCATGTGTCCCACCTAGGCATGCAGGCTCGCTCCCATATACACAGCCATGTGAAGGTATGCAGCCTTGTGTGTGGGGTGAGGCGAGGCCCGGGGGCTGGGTGGGGTGCTCAGGAAATGTTGGTATGTGGCACTTTATTGCACTTCTGGTTCAATGTTTCAGGGGACAAGAACATGTCACAAGCACTGACAAGGCCCTGTGGCCTAGGGGCGGGGGTCCCTGTGGGCTAGGGGCGGTGGTCCCTGTGGGCTAGGGGCGGGGGCCCCTGTGGGCTAGGGGCGGGGGCCCCTGTGGGCTAGGGGCGGGGGCCCCTGTGGGCTAGGGGCGGGGGCCCCTGTGGGCTAGGGGCGGGGGCCCCTGTGGGCTAGGGGCGGGGAGTACAGCTGCAGAAACCTTTGCACTTTATCTAACCCTTGCCCTATAAGTCCCTGTCAGCGCAGCACGTGCTGGGGGAGCAGGCCACGTGCTGGGGGAGCAGGCCACGTACAGGGTGAGCAGGCCACGTACAGGAAGTGTTGCACATAATGGGGGAGACCCAGCGTGCAATGTCACTTTATCCTGGGAACATCCTCTGCTCACGCTCGGTTCATCTCTATAAAGCATCGTCCTTTTCTTTCCCCACATCCATCTCTTCGTTTCCAATGACTGGACAATACTCCGATACTCCGATACTCCGATACTCCGATACTCCGATACTCCGATACTCCGATACTCCGATACTCCGATACTCCGATACTCCGATACTCCCTGTTTTTTTGGGGGGGGGTGAGGGCGCTCCCTGGTTTGGGGTGGGTGAGGGCGCTCCCTGTTTTTGGGGGGGGGGGGTGAGGGCGCTCCCTGTTTTTTGGGGGGGGGGTGAGGGCGCTCCCTGGGTTGGGGGGGGGGGGGTTGGGGCGCTCCCTGTTTGGGGGGGGTGGGGGTGCTCCCTGTTTGGGAGGGGTGAGGGCGCTCCCTGTTTGGGGGGGGTGAGGGCGCTCCCTGTTTGGGGGGGGTGAGGGCGCTCCCTGTTTGGGGGGGGTGAGGGCGCTCCCTGTTTGGAGGGGGTGAGGGCGCTCCCTGTTTGGGGGGGGTGAGGGCGCTCCCTGTTTGGGGGGGGTGAGGGCGCTCCCTGTTTGGGGGGGGGTGAGGGCGCTCCCTGTTTGGGGGGGGGGTGAGGGCGCTCCCTGTTTGGGGGGGGGTGAGGGCGCTCCCTGTTTGGGGGGGGGTGAGGGCGCTCCCTGTTTGGGGGGGGGTGAGGGCGCTCCCTGTTTGGGGGGGGTGAGGGCGCTCCCTGTTTGGGGGGGGTGAGGGCGCTCCCTGTTTGGGGGGGGTGAGGGCGCTCCCTGTTTGGGGGGGGTGAGGGCGCTCCCTGTTTGGGGGGGGTGAGGGCGCTCCCTGTTTGGGGGGGGTGAGGGCGCTCCCTGTTTGGGGGGGGGTGAGGGCGCTCCCTGTTTGGGGTGGGGGGGTGGGGGCGCTCCCTGTTTGGGGGGGGGGTGGGGGCGCTCCCTGTTTGGGGGGGGGGGGTGGGGGCGCTCCCTGTTTGGGGGGGGGGGTGGGGGCGCTCCCTGTTTGGGGGGGGGGTGGGGGCGCTCCCTGTTTGGGGGGGGGGGTGGGGGCGCTCCCTGTTTGGGGGGGGGGGGCGCTCCCTGTTTGGGGGGGGGGGTGGGGGCGCTCCCTGTTTGGGGGGGTGGGGGCGCTCCCTGTTTGGGGGGGTGGGGGCGCTCCCTGTTTGGGGGGGGTGGGGGCGCTCCCTGTTTGGGGGGGGTTGGGGGCGCTCCCTAGTTGCGGACTCTCCTTTGGATCAGTTGTAGTGACACTTCCCACATGTTCATGCATTTTCCATACTGATTTTTGAACGTAGAGGAGTTTCCCAAGCTGGCCCAATTCCCTTCATTTTGCTCTCTAACTGCTGACAGTGCGAGGGTTAACGGATTTCCGTCCCTGCGCGATCAATACCGGAGCTGCTGCGGCTGCTGCTGTTATTATCATGCGGTTGATGAGTCTCTTGGCAGCTCCTATCACCGGGCTCCCCTCCAGCCACCATGCCAATACCACGGAATAAACCCCACCCTACAGCACCGCAGGCTCGTGTTAGAGGGCGGCCGGTGAGCTATACATGCCATAGGTAACTGAATCCGGCTATAGGAGGATATAGGTGTTTTATTCATGTCAGCCAGATATCCTGCCAGTCCTCGCTTTCGGTACCATGGGCCAGAAGGGACTATAAATGTAATACTGTACATTGTACATTGTACATTGTAAATGTAATACTCCATGTATACTGTAGAGAGGAGTTGTTTAATAATACTGGTTATAGAATAATGTGTATCGGAGAGGGAAGCGGCCGTACTTCCTGATCTCGCATGTCCTGACTAAGGCACAGTATTGCTAGAATGGGATAATGTGTGTCGGAGAGGGAAGCGGCCGTACTTCCTGATCTCGCATGTCCTGACTAAGGCACAGTATTGCTAGAATGGGATAATGTGTGTCGGAGAGGGAAGCGGCCGTACTTCCTGATCTCGCATGTCCTGACTAAGGCACAGTATTGCTAGAATGGGATAATGTGTGTCGGAGAGGGAAGCGGCCGTACTTCCTGATCTCGCATGTCCTGACTAAGACACAGTATTGCTAGAATGGGATAATGTGTGTCGGAGAGGGAAGCGGCCGTACTTCCTGATCTCGCATGTCCTGACTAAGGCACAGTATTGCTAGAATGGGATAATGTGTATCGGAGAGGGAAGCGGCCGTACTTCCTGATCTCGCATGTCCTGACTAAGGCACAGTATTGCTAGAATGGGATAATGTGTGTCGGAGAGGGAAGCGGCCGTACTTCCTGATCTCGCATGTCCTGACTAAGGCACAGTATTGCTAGAATGGGATAATGTGTGTCGGAGAGGGAAGCGGCCGTACTTCCTGATCTCGCATGTCCTGACTAAGGCACAGTATTGCTAGAATGGGATAATGTGTGTCGGAGAGGGAAGCGGCCGTACTTCCTGATCTCGCATGTCCTGACTAAGACACAGTATTGCTAGAATGGGATAATGTGTGTCGGAGAGGGAAGCGGCCGTACTTCCTGATCTCGCATGTCCTGACTAAGGCACAGTATTGCTAGAATGGGATAACGTGTGTCGGAGAGGGAAGCGGCCGTACTTCCTGATCTCGCATGTCCTGACTAAGGCACAGTATTGCTATGATGGGATAATGTGTGTCGGAGAGGGAAGCGGCCGTACTTCCTGATCTCGCATGTCCTGACTAAGACACAGTATTGCTAGAATGGGATAATGTGTGTCGGAGAGGGAAGCGGCCGTACTTCCTGATCTCGCATGTCCTGACTAAGGCACAGTATTGCTAGAATGGGATAATGTGTGTCGGAGAGGGAAGCGGCCGTACTTCCTGATCTCGCATGTCCTGACTAAGGCACAGTATTGCTAGAATGGGATAATGTGTGTCGGAGAGGGAAGCGGCCGTACTTCCTGATCTCGCATGTCCTGACTAAGGCACAGTATTGCTAGAATGGGATAACGTGTGTCGGAGAGGGAAGCGGCCGTACTTCCTGATCTCGCATGTCCTGACTAAGACACAGTATTGCTAGAATGGGATAATGTGTGTCGGAGAGGGAAGCGGCCGTACTTCCTGATCTCGCATGTCCTGACTAAGGCACAGTATTGCTAGAATGGGATAATGTGTGTCGGAGAGGGAAGCGGCCGTACTTCCTGATCTCGCATGTCCTGACTAAGGCACAGTATTGCTAGAATGGGATAACGTGTGTCGGAGAGGGAAGCGGCCGTACTTCCTGATCTCGCATGTCCTGACTAAGACACAGTATTGCTAGAATGGGATAATGTGTGTCGGAGAGGGAAGCGGCCGTACTTCCTGATCTCGCATGTCCTGACTAAGGCACAGTATTGCTAGAATGGGATAATGTGTGTCGGAGAGGGAAGCGGCCGTACTTCCTGATCTCGCATGTCCTGACTAAGACACAGTATTGCTAGAATGGGATAATGTGTGTCGGAGAGGGAAGCGGCCGTACTTCCTGATCTCGCATGTCCTGACTAAGGCACAGTATTGCTAGAATGGGATAATGTGTGTCGGAGAGGGAAGCGGCCGTACTTCCTGATCTCGCATGTCCTGACTAAGGCACAGTATTGCTAGAATGGGATAACGTGTGTCGGAGAGGGAAGCGGCCGTACTTCCTGATCTCGCATGTCCTGACTAAGACACAGTATTGCTAGAATGGGATAATGTGTGTCGGAGAGGGAAGCGGCCGTACTTCCTGATCTCGCATGTCCTGACTAAGGCACAGTATTGCTAGAATGGGATAATGTGTGTCGGAGAGGGAAGCGGCCGTACTTCCTGATCTCGCATGTCCTGACTAAGGCACAGTATTGCTAGAATGGGATAACGTGTGTCGGAGAGGGAAGCGGCCGTACTTCCTGATCTCGCATGTCCTGACTAAGACACAGTATTGCTAGAATGGGATAATGTGTGTCGGAGAGGGAAGCGGCCGTACTTCCTGATCTCGCATGTCCTGACTAAGGCACAGTATTGCTAGAATGGGATAATGTGTGTCGGAGAGGGAAGCGGCCGTACTTCCTGATCTCGCATGTCCTGACAGACACAGTATTGCTAGAATGGGATAATGTGTGTCGGAGAGGGAAGCGGCCGTACTTCCTGATCTCGCATGTCCTGACTAAGGCACAGTATTGCTAGAATGGGATAATGTGTGTCGGAGAGGGAAGCGGCCGTACTTCCTGATCTCGCATGTCCTGACTAAGGCACAGTGTTGCTAGAATGGGATAATGTGTGTCGGAGAGGGAAGCGGCCGTACTTCCTGATCTCGCATGTCCTGACTAAGGCACAGTATTGCTAGAATGGGATAATGTGTGTCGGAGAGGGAAGCGGCCGTACTTCCTGATCTCGCATGTCCTGACAGACACAGTATTGCTAGAATGGGATAATGTGTGTCGGAGAGGGAAGCGGCCGTACTTCCTGATCTCGCATGTCCTGACTAAGGCACAGTATTGCTAGAATGGGATAATGTGTGTCGGAGAGGGAAGCGGCCGTACTTCCTGATCTCGCATGTCCTGACTAAGGCACAGTATTGCTAGAATGGGATAATGTGTGTCGGAGAGGGAAGCGGCCGTACTTCCTGATCTCGCATGTCCTGACTAAGGCACAGTATTGCTAGAATGGGATAACGTGTGTCGGAGAGGGAAGCGGCCGTACTTCCTGATCTCGCATGTCCTGACTAAGACACAGTATTGCTAGAATGGGATAATGTGTGTCGGAGAGGGAAGCGGCCGTACTTCCTGATCTCGCATGTCCTGACTAAGGCACAGTATTGCTAGAATGGGATAATGTGTGTCGGAGAGGGAAGCGGCCGTACTTCCTGATCTCGCATGTCCTGACAGACACAGTATTGCTAGAATGGGATAATGTGTGTCGGAGAGGGAAGCGGCCGTACTTCCTGATCTCGCATGTCCTGACTAAGGCACGGTATTGCTAGAATGGGATAATGTGTATCGGAGAGGGAAGCGGCCGTACTTCCTGATCTCGCATGCCCTGACTAAGGCACAGTATTGCTAGAATGGGATAATGTGTGTCGGAGAGGGAAGCGGCCGTACTTCCTGATCTCGCATGTCCTGACTAAGGCACAGTATTGCTAGAATGGGATAATGTGTGTCGGAGAGGGAAGCGGCCGTACTTCCTGATCTCGCATGTCCTGACTAAGGCACAGTATTGCTAGAATGGGATAATGTGTGTCGGAGAGGGAAGCGGCCGTACTTCCTGATCTCGCATGTCCTGACAGACACAGTATTGCTAGAATGGGATAATGTGTGTCGGAGAGGGAAGCGGCCGTACTTCCTGATCTCGCATGTCCTGACTAAGGCACAGTATTGCTAGAATGGGATAATGTGTGTCGGAGAGGGAAGCGGCCGTACTTCCTGATCTCGCATGCCCTGACTAAGGCACAGTATTGCTAGAATGGGATAATGTGTGTCGGAGAGGGAAGCGGCCGTACTTCCTGATCTCGCATGTCCTGATTAAGGCACAGTATTGCTAGAATGGGATAATGTGTGTCGGAGAGGGAAGCGGCCGTACTTCCTGATCTCGCATGTCCTGACAGACACAGTATTGCTAGAATGGGATAATGTGTGTCGGAGAGGGAAGCGGCCGTACTTCCTGATCTCGCATGTCCTGAATAAGGCACAGTATTGCTAGAATGGGATAATGTGTATCGGAGAGGGAAGCGGCCGTACTTCCTGATCTCGCATGTCCTGACTAAGACACAGTATTGCTAGAATGGGATAATGTGTGTCGGAGAGGGAAGCGGCCGTACTTCCTGATCTCGCATGTCCTGACTAAGGCACAGTATTGCTAGAATGGGATAATGTGTGTCGGAGAGGGAAGCGGCCGTACTTCCTGATCTCGCATGTCCTGACTAAGGCACAGTATTGCTAGAATGGGATAATGTGTGTCGGAGAGGGAAGCGGCCGTACTTCCTGATCTCGCATGTCCTGACTAAGGCACAGTATTGCTAGAAAGGGATAATGTGTGTCGGAGAGGGAAGCGGCCGTACTTCCTGATCTCGCATGTCCTGACTAAGGCACAGTATTGCTAGAATGGGATAATGTGTATCGGAGAGGGAAGCGGCCGTACTTCCTGATCTCGCATGTCCTGACTAAGACACAGTATTGCTAGAATGGGATAATGTGTGTCGGAGAGGGAAGCGGCCGTACTTCCTGATCTCGCATGTCCTGACTAAGGCACAGTATTGCTAGAATGGGATAATGTGTGTCGGAGAGGGAAGCGGCCGTACTTCCTGATCTCGCATGTCCTGACTAAGGCACAGTATTGCTAGAATGGGATAATGTGTGTCGGAGAGGGAAGCGGCCGTACTTCCTGATCTCGCATGTCCTGACTAAGGCACAGTATTGCTAGAATGGGATAATGTGTGTCGGAGAGGGAAGCGGCCGTACTTCCTGATCTCGCATGTCCTGACTAAGACACAGTATTGCTAGAATGGGATAATGTGTGTCGGAGAGGGAAGCGGCCGTACTTCCTGATCTCGCATGTCCTGACTAAGGCACAGTATTGCTAGAATGGGATAATGTGTGTCGGAGAGGGAAGCGGCCGTACTTCCTGATCTCGCATGTCCTGACTAAGGCACAGTATTGCTAGAATGGGATAATGTGTGTCGGAGAGGGAAGCGGCCGTACTTCCTGATCTCGCATGTCCTGACTAAGGCACAGTATTGCTAGAATGGGATAATGTGTGTCGGAGAGGGAAGCGGCCGTACTTCCTGATCTCGCATGTCCTGACTAAGGCACAGTATTGCTAGAATGGGATAATGTGTGTCGGAGAGGGAAGCGGCCGTACTTCCTGATCTCGCATGTCCTGACTAAGGCACAGTATTGCTAGAATGGGATAATGTGTGTCGGAGAGGGAAGCGGCCGTACTTCCTGATCTCGCATGTCCTGACTAAGGCACAGTATTGCTAGAATGGGATAATGTGTGTCGGAGAGGGAAGCGGCCGTACTTCCTGATCTCGCATGTCCTGACAGACACAGTATTGCTAGAATGGGATAATGTGTGTCGGAGAGGGAAGCGGCCGTACTTCCTGATCTCGCATGTCCTGACTAAGGCACAGTATTGCTAGAATGGGATAATGTGTGTCGGAGAGGGAAGCGGCCGTACTTCCTGATCTCGCATGTCCTGACTAAGGCACAGTATTGCTAGAATGGGATAATGTGTGTCGGAGAGGGAAGCGGCCGTACTTCCTGATCTCGCATGTCCTGACAAGACACAGTATTGCTAGAATGGGATAATGTGTGTCGGAGAGGGAAGCGGCCGTACTTCCTGATCTCGCATGTCCTGACTAAGGCACAGTATTGCTAGAATGGGATAATGTGTGTCGGAGAGGGAAGCGGCCGTACTTCCTGATCTCGCATGTCCTGACAGACACAGTATTGCTAGAATGGGATAATGTGTGTCGGAGAGGGAAGCGGCCGTACTTCCTGATCTCGCATGTCCTGACTAAGGCACAGTATTGCTAGAATGGGATAATGTGTGTCGGAGAGGGAAGCGGCCGTACTTCCTGATCTCGCATGTCCTGACAGACACAGTATTGCTAGAATGGGATAATGTGTGTCGGAGAGGGAAGCGGCCGTACTTCCTGATCTCGCATGTACTGACTAAGACACGGTATTGCTAGAATGGGATAATGTGTGTCGGAGAGGGAAGCGGCCGTACTTCCTGATCTCGCATGTACTGACTAAGACACGGTATTGCTAGAATGGGATAATGTGTGTCGGAGAGGGAAGCGGCCGTACTTCCTGATCTCGCATGTCCTGACTAAGGCACAGTATTGCTAGAATGGGATAATGTGTGTCGGAGAGGGAAGCTGCCGTACTTCCTGATCTCGCATGTCCTGACTAAGACACAGTATTGCTAGAATGGGATAATGTGTGTCGGAGAGGGAAGCGGCCGTACTTCCTGATCTCGCATGTCCTGACTAAGGCACAGTATTGCTAGAATGGGATAATGTGTGTCGGAGAGGGAAGCGGCCGTACTTCCTGATCTCGCATGTCCTGACTAAGGCACAGTATTGCTAGAATGGGATAATGTGTGTCGGAGAGGGAAGCGGCCGTACTTCCTGATCTCGCATGTCCTGACTAAGACACAGTATTGCTAGAATGGGATAACGTGTGTCGGAGAGGGAAGCGGCCGTACTTCCTGATCTCGCATGTCCTGACTAAGGCACAGTATTGCTAGAATGGGATAATGTGTGTCGGAGAGGGAAGCGGCCGTACTTCCTGATCTCGCATGTCCTGACTAAGGCACAGTATTGCTAGAATGGGATAATGTGTGTCGGAGAGGGAAGCGGCCGTACTTCCTGATCTCGCATGTCCTGACTAAGGCACAGTATTGCTAGAATGGGATAATGTGTGTCGGAGAGGGAAGCGGCCGTACTTCCTGATCTCGCATGTCCTGACAGACACAGTATTGCTAGAATGGGATAATGTGTGTCGGAGAGGGAAGCGGCCGTACTTCCTGATCTCGCATGTCCTGACTAAGGCACAGTATTGCTAGAATGGGATAATGTGTGTCGGAGAGGGAAGCGGCCGTACTTCCTGATCTCGCATGTCCTGACTAAGGCACAGTATTGCTAGAATGGGATAATGTGTGTCGGAGAGGGAAGCGGCCGTACTTCCTGATCTGGCATGTCCTGACTAAGGCACAGTATTGCTAGAATGGGATAATGTGTGTCGGAGAGGGAAGCGGCCGTACTTCCTGATCTCGCATGTCCTGACTAAGGCACAGTATTGCTAGAATGGGATAACGTGTGTCGGAGAGGGAAGCGGCCGTACTTCCTGATCTCGCATGTCCTGACTAAGGCACAGTATTGCTAGAATGGGATAATGTGTGTCGGAGAGGGAAGCGGCCGTACTTCCTGATCTCGCATGTCCTGACTAAGGCACAGTATTGCTAGAATGGGATAATGTGTGTCGGAGAGGGAAGCGGCCGTACTTCCTGATCTCGCATGTCCTGACTAAGGCACAGTATTGCTAGAATGGGATAATGTGTGTCGGAGAGGGAAGCGGCCGTACTTCCTGATCTCGCATGTCCTGACTAAGGCACAGTATTGCTAGAATGGGATAACGTGTGTCGGAGAGGGAAGCGGCCGTACTTCCTGATCTCGCATGTCCTGACTAAGGCACAGTATTGCTAGAATGGGATAATGTGTGTCGGAGAGGGAAGCGGCCGTACTTCCTGATCTCGCATGTCCTGACTAAGGCACAGTATTGCTAGAATGGGATAATGTGTGTCGGAGAGGGAAGCGGCCGTACTTCCTGATCTCGCATGTCCTGACTAAGGCACAGTATTGCTAGAATGGGATAATGTGTGTCGGAGAGGGAAGCGGCCGTACTTCCTGATCTCGCATGTCCTGACTAAGGCACAGTATTGCTAGAATGGGATAACGTGTGTCGGAGAGGGAAGCGGCCGTACTTCCTGATCTCGCATGTCCTGACTAAGGCACAGTATTGCTAGAATGGGATAATGTGTGTCGGAGAGGGAAGCGGCCGTACTTCCTGATCTCGCATGTCCTGACAGACACAGTATTGCTAGAATGGGATAATGTGTGTCGGAGAGGGAAGCGGCCGTACTTCCTGATCTCGCATGTCCTGACTAAGGCACAGTATTGCTAGAATGGGATAACGTGTGTCGGAGAGGGAAGCGGCCGTACTTCCTGATCTCGCATGTCCTGACTAAGGCACAGTATTGCTAGAATGGGATAATGTGTGTCGGAGAGGGAAGCGGCCGTACTTCCTGATCTCGCATGTCCTGACAGACACAGTATTGCTAGAATGGGATAATGTGTGTCGGAGAGGGAAGCGGCCGTACTTCCTGATCTCGCATGTCCTGACTAAGGCACAGTATTGCTAGAATGGGATAATGTGTGTCGGAGAGGGAAGCGGCCGTACTTCCTGATCTCGCATGTCCTGACTAAGGCACAGTGTTGCTAGAATGGGATAATGTGTGTCGGAGAGGGAAGCGGCCGTACTTCCTGATCTCGCATGTCCTGACTAAGGCACAGTATTGCTAGAATGGGATAATGTGTGTCGGAGAGGGAAGCGGCCGTACTTCCTGATCTCGCATGTCCTGACTAAGGCACAGTATTGCTAGAATGGGATAATGTGTGTCGGAGAGGGAAGCGGCCGTACTTCCTGATCTCGCATGTCCTGACAGACACAGTATTGCTAGAATGGGATAATGTGTGTCGGAGAGGGAAGCGGCCGTACTTCCTGATCTCGCATGTCCTGACTAAGACACAGTATTGCTAGAATGGGATAATGTGTGTCGGAGAGGGAAGCGGCCGTACTTCCTGATCTCGCATGTCCTGACTAAGGCACAGTATTGCTAGAATGGGATAATGTGTGTCGGAGAGGGAAGCGGCCGTACTTCCTGATCTCGCATGTCCTGACTAAGACACAGTATTGCTAGAATGGGATAATGTGTGTCGGAGAGGGAAGCGGCCGTACTTCCTGATCTCGCATGTCCTGACTAAGGCACAGTATTGCTAGAATGGGATAATGTGTGTCGGAGAGGGAAGCGGCCGTACTTCCTGATCTCGCATGTCCTGATTAAGGCACAGTATTGCTAGAATGGGATAATGTGTGTCGGAGAGGGAAGCGGCCGTACTTCCTGATCTCGCATGTCCTGACTAAGACACAGTATTGCTAGAATGGGATAATGTGTGTCGGAGAGGGAAGCGGCCGTACTTCCTGATCTCGCATGTCCTGACTAAGGCACAGTATTGCTAGAATGGGATAATGTGTGTCGGAGAGGGAAGCGGCCGTACTTCCTGATCTCGCATGTCCTGACAGACACAGTATTGCTAGAATGGGATAATGTGTGTCGGAGAGGGAAGCGGCCGTACTTCCTGATCTCGCATGTCCTGACTAAGGCACAGTATTGCTAGAATGGGATAATGTGTGTCGGAGAGGGAAGCGGCCGTACTTCCTGATCTCGCATGTCCTGACTAAGGCACAGTATTGCTAGAATGGGATAATGTGTGTCGGAGAGGGAAGCGGCCGTACTTCCTGATCTCGCATGTCCTGACAGACACAGTATTGTTAGAATGGGATAATGTGTGTCGGAGAGGGAAGCGGCCGTACTTCCTGATCTCGCATGTCCTGACAGACACAGTATTGCTAGAATGGGATAATGTGTGTCGGAGAGGGAAGCGGCCGTACTTCCTGATCTCGCATGTCCTGAATAAGGCACAGTATTGCTAGAATGGGATAATGTGTGTCGGAGAGGGAAGCGGCCGTACTTCCTGATCTCGCATGTCCTGACTAAGGCACAGTATTGCTAGAATGGGATAATGTGTGTCGGAGAGGGAAGCGGCCGTACTTCCTGATCTCGCATGTCCTGACTAAGGCACAGTATTGCTAGAATGGGATAATGTGTGTCGGAGAGGGAAGCGGCCGTACTTCCTGATCTCGCATGTCCTGACTAAGACACAGTATTGCTAGAATGGGATAATGTGTGTCGGAGAGGGAAGCGGCCGTACTTCCTGATCTCGCATGTCCTGAATAAGGCACAGTATTGCTAGAATGGGATAATGTGTGTCGGAGAGGGAAGCGGCCGTACTTCCTGATCTCGCATGTCCTGACTAAGGCACAGTATTGCTAGAATGGGATAATGTGTGTCGGAGAGGGAAGCGGCCGTACTTCCTGATCTCGCATGTCCTGACTAAGGCACAGTATTGCTAGAATGGGATAATGTGTGTCGGAGAGGGAAGCGGCCGTACTTCCTGATCTCGCATGTCCTGACTAAGGCACAGTATTGCTAGAATGGGATAATGTGTGTCGGAGAGGGAAGCGGCCGTACTTCCTGATCTCGCATGTACTGACTAAGGCACAGTATTGCTAGAATGGGATAATGTGTGTCGGAGAGGGAAGCGGCCGTACTTCCTGATCTCGCATGTCCTGACTAAGGCACAGTATTGCTAGAATGGGATAATGTGTGTCGGAGAGGGAAGCGGCCGTACTTCCTGATCTCGCATGTCCTGACTAAGGCACAGTATTGCTAGAATGGGATAATGTGTGTCGGAGAGGGAAGCGGCCGTACTTCCTGATCTCGCATGTCCTGACTAAGGCACAGTATTGCTAGAATGGGATAATGTGTGTCGGAGAGGGAAGCGGCCGTACTTCCTGATCTCGCATGTCCTGACTAAGGCACAGTATTGCTAGAATGGGATAATGTGTGTCGGAGAGGGAAGCGGCCGTACTTCCTGATCTCGCATGTCCTGACTAAGGCACAGTATTGCTAGAATGGGATAATGTGTGTCGGAGAGGGAAGCGGCCGTACTTCCTGATCTCGCATGTCCTGACTAAGGCACAGTATTGCTAGAATGGGATCCAGTTTGTCACAGTTGTTGCAATGACAAACATGCCATTAATAAGGAAGCCACTGAAGGATACCATTCTCCCTGGGTGCAGGCTGGGTGGCGGGGACCTGGGGGATGTTGTGGGTTGCGGCTCTGGGTTCGGGATGGGTGCGGCCCTCAGTTGCGGAGTAAGGGTGCGGCCCTTTGTTGGGGGTGGAGGGAGGCCCTGGGTTGGAGGTGGGGGGTTGCGCCCTGAGTTGGGGGCAAGGGACGGGCGGGATAAGGTTGTGCACCTGGCTTTGGGTGAGGGGAGGCTTGGGGGTGGGTGCAACCTTGGGTAGGGCAGGGCGGAGGGTATGACCCTGGGTTTGGGTGGGGAAACTTTCAAGCTATAGCTTGAGGATGGTCCTGTATAAGGGTTTGGGGGAGGGTGCGGTGGGACAGGGGGAAGGTGCAGCCCTAGCTGTTCCGGGTGGGGGTTGGGCACGGCCCTGGGTTGGGTGGGGGTTCGGCGTAACCCTGTGTGACGCGGTTGGGCGTTGAGTGGCTGAGTGCGAGGGTTTGTTTTCACCCCTTCTCACTTGTATTCCTGTTGACATCTTGCTGTCTCTGACCTGCGCTTTATCTTCCCCAGGTGACCAATGCGACCAATCAGATTGTGATGAACTGTGCGGACATTGACATCATCACTGCGTCCTACGTGCCGGAAGGAGGCGAGGGTAAGGCGCCGGGGAATGCGGGGTCTCCTGGGCGGGGAGTTGTGTGAATGTGTCCCCGGGGCGGGGGGGGGGGGGGGATGTGTCCGCGGGGGGGGGGAGAGGTGGCAGGAGAGGTGTTACCTGCTTATAGATAATAATAACAGCATGTTCTTGTATTGCGCTGCTGGTTTTACGTAGCGCTTTACAGAGACATTTTGCAGGCGCAGGTCCCTGCCCCGCAGAGCTTACAATCTGTTTTTGGTGCCGAAGGAGCCGACACCAGGAATTGAACCAGGTTCCCCTGCTCAGTACCAGTCTGTGCTGTTACTCACTGAGCCGCTCCTTCTATAGCTCATTGGGAAGAGCTCACGTTCACCCCAGTGACAGAACGCTTCTGTAGATACGTGCTCCTTCCTTCTAACGATGCGGAGAGGTTCCTCTATCCCCTGTGCAGGGTTTGCTGTCCTCACTCCCTGGCGTTCCCGGAAGACGGGCCGGGTGTGACACGGAGTTGTGTACCAGCCTCTGCTGCTGCTGGAGACGTTAATGCATTGCATCATGTTACAGAGCCGGCAGTAATGGCGCTTTCTGTCCCGGGCTCAGCTGCATTTGTATTGTTGCCGCTCTTATTACTCTATGCTGGCAGTGACTGGCACACAGAAGGGCCTCTCTTCACCTGTGGGACTGGCACACAGGAGCGCCTCTCTTCACCTGTGGGACTGGCACACAGGAGCGTCTCTCTGCACCTGTGGGACTGGCACACAGGAGGGTCTCTCTGCACCTGTGGGACTGGCACACAGGAGGGTCTCTCTGCACCTGTGGGACTGGCACACAGGAGGGTCTCTCTGCACCTGTGGGACTGGCACACAGGCGGGTCTCTCTGCACCTGTGGGACTGGCACACAGGAGCGTCTCTCTGCACCTGTGGGACTGGCACACAGGAGGGTCTCTCTGCACCTGTGGGACTGGCACACAGGAGCGTCTCTCTGCACCTGTGGGACTGGCACACAGGAGGGTCTCTCTGCACCTGTGGGACTGGCACACAGGAGGGTCTCTCTGCACCTGTGGGACTGGCACACAGGAGGGTCTCTCTGCACCTGTGGGACTGGCACACAGGAGGGTCTCTCTGCACCTGTGGGACTGGCACACAGGAGGGTCTCTCTGCACCTGTGGGACTGGCACACAGGAGCGTCTCTCTGCACCTGTGGGACTGGCACACAGGAGGGTCTCTCTGCACCTGTGGGACTGGCACACAGGAGGGTCTCTCTGCACCTGTGGGACTGGCACACAGGAGGGTCTCTCTGCACCTGTGGGACTGGCACACAGGAGCGTCTCTCTGCACCTGTGGGACTGGCACACAGGAGGGTCTCTCTGCACCTGTGGGACTGGCACACAGGAGGGCCTCTCTGCACCTGTGGGACTGGCACACAGGAGGTCTCTCTGCACCTGTGGGACTGGCACACAGGAGGGGTCTCTCTGCACCTGTGGGACTGGCACACAGGAGCGTCTCTCTGCACCTGTGGGACTGGCACACAGGAGGGTCTCTCTGCACCTGTGGGACTGGCACACAGGAGCGTCTCTCTGCACCTGTGGGACTGGCACACAGAAGGGCCTCTCTGCACCTGTGGGACTGGCACACAGGAGCGTCTCTCTGCACCTGTGGGACTGGAACACAGAAGGGCCTCTCTGCACCTGTGGGACTGGCACACAGGAGCGTCTCTCTGCACCTGTGGGGACTGGCACACAGGAGGGTCTCTCTGCACCTGTGGGACTGGCACACAGGAGGGTCTCTCTGCACCTGTGGGACTGGCACACAGGAGGGTCTCTCTGCACCTGTGGGACTGGCACACAGGAGCGTCTCTCTGCACCTGTGGGACTGGCACACAGGAGGGTCTCTCTGCACCTGTGGGACTGGCACACAGGAGGGTCTCTCTGCACCTGTGGTACTGCCACACAGGAGCGTCTCTCTGCACCTGTGGGACTGGCACACAGGAGGGTCTCTCTGCACCTGTGGGACTGGCACACAGGAGGGTCTCTCTGCACCTGTGGGACTGGCACACAGGAGGGTCTCTGCACCTGTGGGACTGGCACACAGGAGCGTCTCTCTGCACCTGTGGGACTGGCACACAGGAGGGTCTCTCTGCACCTATGGGACTGGCACACAGGAGGGTCTCTCTGCACCTGTGGGACTGGCACACAGGAGGGTCTCTCTGCACCTGTGGGACTGGCACACAGGAGGGGTCTCTCTGCACCTGTGGGACTGGCACACAGGAGGGTCTCTCTGCACCTGTGGGACTGGCACACAGGAGCGTCTCTCTGCACCTGTGGGACTGGCACACAGGAGCGTCTCTCTGCACCTGTGGGACTGGCACACAGGAGGGTCTCTCTGCACCTGTGGGACTGGCACACAGGAGGGTCTCTCTGCACCTGTGGGACTGGCACACAGGAGCGTCTCTCTGCACCTGTGGGACTGGCACACAGGAGGGTCTCTCTGCACCTGTGGGACTGGCACACAGGAGGGTCTCTCTGCACCTGTGGGACTGGCACACAGGAGGGTCTCTCTGCACCTGTGGACTGGCACACAGGAGAGTCTCTGCACAGTACATGCCTTTAGGCGTATCGCTGGCGCTGGAGCCGCCTCATGTGTTTATCCCCCAGGCGGGGGCCTGCCCGCTGAGCGGAGGGATTACAGACCTCTCCTGCTGCATCCCTGGCAGTTTCCTGATGTAAAGGCAGACTGGCAGCAGGGACATACTCCCCGCAGAGACCACGCTTCAGTACACGTGTACTGTGACTACGCACACGTACCAAGTCTGTATAGTGTTCAAACTGGCGCTCTCCTATATACCTGTGCACAGCATTCATCTCCCACCCCATGTACCGTAAACTGCTTTATATACGTGTCCCTGCTGTATACCCGCCCTCTCCCTTATACTGATCTTCTTGCCCCGGATTGCTCTTTGACTCTGTGCCCTCCTGCCCTCCTGCCCTCTTGCCCTCTTGCCCTGGGGGCTGTTCCATGCAATCCCCTCCAAGCCTTCCAAGGAGTCTGTGTTCCCACATCCGCCCCGGTATTACTCACAGCGCTGGGAGTATCATCCTGAGCTATAAATCCTCTGCACTTAATACATGTCCGATCCTGCCTGTGCGCCTGTG